>NC_138311.1:26742500-27042500 GCF_965601325.2 Salmo salar | reverse complement strand
GAGGAAAAAACTCTGACGAACTGCGCAGATATTTTAGGGAACATTCCATACATCATATTTTCCACTGTGCCGTCTTGGGCCATCAGTGTTCCTCATGGACATTATTTTTCCCTTCACCCAGTCGGACATGAGACTCTACCTGCCAGTCACATGATACAGCTCAACCAATAGAATAGTGTTACATGTTACATGTCTAGTTTGCCCAATCATTGATGCTGAAAAATGGTATAATATATCATTTAAGCTTTCAATCATGGAAATTGTAACAAATTCCTTTACAGTGAAGTGACAGCATGAACCCTGCTACTTGAATTTGTTGTGTTTAAATGATGGTTTGACAGAGGACATAATTCATATTTTGGGGTTTAAGACCACACATTCATCAATAGTTTCTATCGATTCATCGATAATTATACTATATATTCCCAAATTGGCATAATCCCCTTACTGTTTGGATGTTGACCTGAAAGGGAACAGTAGGACCTCATAATAAGCCAGTCCATTCCAGGCATCAGCAGATGAAAACGGCTTTGGAAAAGAAGACGGAAAAAAGCTAAATCATTTTATTTTTCCATTCTTCAAAATCTCAACCTGGTCCAAGTGGGGAAACTTACAAAGCTGTGACTTGGGTGATCTGCAAAATACCATCCGCTTCTGGCTTCGGCAGCAACTGTTTTCCACCTCCCCATAGACCTACAGGCAAACAGACACCAAAATAAAACAAAGAAAAAAATACATGACCCTAAATTGCTAACATTTTGATTCAATATTGTGCGTTTTTGGCCAGGTGTGTCTTGTTTTGGCGTTGACGGTTAAGGTCGTTTGGTCCGTTTGTGGAATGTTTTTTCCACTCGACTCAAGGTGATTCTTCTCCACAGTCACAGAGGATGAGTTTATAAATCAGTTAATGGATGAGAGAGGCTGAACAGCCAGAAGCAGACATACACACGCACACAGGTCAAGACACACATCAGCACGCCTACACACAAATCAGCATCCTGAGTGTGTGTGCATGTGTGTGTGTTTGAGCACTTCATTTGACATCCACCCTGCCCATGCCCTGTGTGTGTGTGCGTGTGTGCGTGTGTGCGTGTGTGCGTGTGTGTGTGTGTGTGTGTGCGTGTGTGTGTGTGTGTGTGTGCGTGGCTCTGGTTGGCAGGTGGGCCTGATGATGTGGTGAAAGGCTATAAAATGGAAGATGGGAACGACCAATCGGTGATTACTAAAGCAGAACGACTACAACGTGTCTGACCTACACGGTTCTGCTCTCAGCCACTGAAATATCACATTTTCCTCTTTCAGGAAGGGAGAGGGAGAGCGGCAAATACCAGATTATCTGCAGTCACCATAGGGTTAGGGGTCAGGGTCAAGGATAGCTCCAGACAGTGTCTGACAGGTAGATGGCTATCTTGAATGAAACCAGGAAACATTCCACTGCAGGATAGCTGGACAGCATGGAGAAGGCCTGGAGACAGTGAACACAGGAAATGTATTAAGAATGGAAATGAGATGTTATGGAAACAGTTAACTTGTCATACATCATTTATCTTTCCCGGAGTATGGGGATCATTGACTAGATTGGTTGAAAACTGGTTCTCAGAATCAAATCAAAGGCACCTGTCTCACTTCAGAGGTCTCACAGCATTTTAGAGTAATTTCGCCATTTTTGCCACTAAATACATACAGTATTTAGTCCATCCCCCGCATTTCTACCCTCCTTTCCTCTTTCTCTCCCTCCCTCCCCCTTTTTCCCTCCCTCTATCTTCTCTCCCTCCTCCCTCTCTCTCTGGTCACCTATTCTGTGCCCAGTACAGAGGGACAGAGGTGGTATTGTGCTGTACAGAGAGAGTTTCCTCTGACGTCCCCCTGAAGTTCTCCCGAGGCTTGGACATGGCTTTTACAGCAGAGACATAGTTATGTAAGCCGAGCTCAAACAATGCCACCCTGTACTCACTGTTCTGTCTCTTCCTGTGTCTTTAACACTGATTACACTCAGACTATAGGTGCAGGGAGAATGGAGGGACGGGATGGGAGGGAGGTGTAAGAAGGTAGGCGGAGGAGGATGAGGTGGAAGGAGGAAGAAGTCGGTGGAAGGAGGTGGAAAAATATGGAAGGGGTGGAAGAAAGAGGAAAAAGGTGGAAGGTGGGAAAAGGTGGAAGGAGGTTGGAAAAGGAGGAAAAAGGTGAAAGGAGGAAAATGTGGAAAAATGTGAGAGAAGGTAGAAGGTGGAAAGAGGTGGAAGGAGGTGGAAGAATTTGGGAAAATGTAGAAAAAGAAGGAAAAAGGTGAAAATGTATGAAAAAGGTGGGAAAAGGTGGAAGAAGGAGGGGAAAGGTAGGAGGTGGAAAAAGGTGGGAGGTTGAAAAAGGTGCAAGAAGGAGGAAAAGGTAGAAAAAGGTAGAAGGAGGTGGGAAAAGGTGGAAGGAGGCGACACGTAGTCTAGCGATTAAGAACGGTGGGCCAGTAACCGAAAGGTTGCTGGTTTGAATCCCTGAGGCAACTATGTGAAAAATATATTTATGTTCCCTTGAGCAAGGCACTTAACCCTAATTTCTCCTGTATGTCGCTCTGGATAAAAGCGTCTGCTGAATGACGCAAATGTAATGTAATGTAAATGGTAGGTGGAAAAGGTGGAAGTAAGAGCAATAGTTGGAGAGGTTGAACAGAGGGATGATGCTCTACATTGACCTGTGGACCTGGCGTATGTCCATTTCCTGGAACATTCAGCCCTCAGATGAACCCTGACACACCTGTCTATAGCTGGTTTACTATACAGGACAAAGACAAAGAAAGGAGGTCAGCATGATCCAAAAATATTATCACATTTTAACCTACATTTTTATAACTACAGCCATTTTGTGATCTGACTAAGTCTATAGTCTTTGATGTCTAATGGAAATGAACCAGGCATTCTTTCTCATATTCTGTTCTGAATCTAGATCTTTTTCTTGTTTATAACCCCTGAATTATAATATTTAAAGGCAAGTAGACTGTATAACGATAACACATATCTGTCTTTATGGATATTGGTGAATGAAGCCTGTGAACTCGAATATGACAGTGTGTAGGGACTTCCTGTTTGAATAGCCCAACCCCCTCTGACCGAGGCCTCGTTCCTGTCTCGTGTGATGGCATGTGGGATGGAACCTCAGTGCCAGAGGGCCGGAGCTCCTGGAAACACACACATACACACATCCATGAACACACTTCGCATTCCAGCGGCCTGGTTCTGGCAGAACCGTACAGGATGACTGACTGCTGACAGTCTGGACCCAGACATAAACACACATGCACACACTTAGTCACATGCGTAAGCTCACACACACACATTTGCGTGCACGCACGCACACACACTGTGCCCAGTGGTTGTAAACATTGATGGATGAGTCTGCAGTTGAAAGGCGTTTTTATGATGCTGCCCTACTACTGTATAACAGCACGTGTTTGTGATGGGTTATTGTACATGTTGCCAAAATGCCATGTTTGGGGGTGTGATCATAGTAGGCGTGTTACCACACGTGTTGGATGCAGTGGCCAAAGATGCACGTGTTCGTGGCGTGTTTTGGGGATTGATACAGTAGATATTAATGGAGATTGTGTGAGAGAGGGATGAGAGCGGAAGACTCTTGAATTTTGGACTAGTGGGACACCCCTCTTTTCTCATTTTCCGCATACCTCCATTTTTGCAAGAGACTCTTACATCACCTTTAAGCACCTTACAACTTTGGGCTAAATGAAGAGAGCGGTAACGAGTGGTAGAGAGGGATATGAAAGGGAGGAAAAAGGAGGGAGAGAAAGAAAGGAAGGAACGAGAGAATAAGTGCAATGAAAAATCAGCAAGGGCCTTAGGGATGGAAAAGACTGCCATTGCAGAAAAAAACTAATGGAAAAAGAGAAAGAATGAAAGGGGGGATGAGAGAGAGAGAGAACGCGAGAGAGAACGAAAGAGAGAAAAAGAAAGGGCCAAAGAGACCGAAGAGAGAGCGAGAGTGGGTGTGACGCCAAGTAAAAGAGCGCAAATCTATGTGGGTGAGAGAGGGAGCGAGAAAAAGAGAAAGGGGGTGTGTCCGCCTCGGTCTGTCCCCTCCCTCTGTAGGTATAGATGCTGCAGGCTGGTCTCCCTGCATCCCAGAGCACAGAGCCCCAGAGCATCAAGCCCTTCAGCCTCAGACACAGCCTCAGCCAGAGCCTGTCCAGTGTGCTGCACTAGTCCTGAGACACACCAGCTCAGTGAAGTAGTCCAGCCACCAGAGTCAGCATAACTCACACAGAACTAGGATAATTACTTTACTGTTCTAGTTCTACCGTTCTAGTCATGTACAAGGCTCAGTCTGTGAACTAGTCCAGGGCTGGTTGATATTTACTCTGTCAATGTTCTCCATTACTGTAGTCCAGTAGCTCACCTTAGTCCACCTCTTAGTCCTGAACTGAGATTATTAAGTCTTCAGTCAACGGCGTCTAGTGCGAGTCACCAGCCAGTCCTTTGTACCTGAGACCGCAGCAGATCACCTACCACCATGCAGCTCTCACACACCTTCCTCGTCTTCCTCTTCCTCCTTTTCATCGTTGAGATTGCGCTGGCCGGCTCGTCTACGGCTCGGAGAAGCAGAGGTAGGTGACATCTGTATCACCTTCATTGCCATGTAAAACCTTTACAGTCAACTCCTAAGAAATGCAATGTTAATGGAAGTGCTTGGCTTGTATAAATTGGAGCATGCAGACACAACACAATGAAAAAGACTGAACTTGAATTAGAGCTGAAGAACTCCAATGCAGAGCTTGCAGTTATCCAATATGCACTTATCAGGAGTCGACTTTGCATCACATAGCATGAATATATGTTGTTATGGGAATTCTGTCATGCAAATTATAGGCTATTGAGCTTTGCAAAGAAAGTTAGCCTCAGATGATATAAATAAATGAATGAAATGCATGTGGACATGCAGTTGAATTAAATGTGGGCACCCATGCACATTATTGCAATGCATTGATAATGCTGACTGCTCAGGTTCATGAGGAATTGTTGGACCAAACTATACAGTATTGGTGGCTGGTATCTTATCACAATCAGACACAGTTCATTTGTACTAGACAGCTTAGATGAATCCTGTAGTGATTATGGGTTCAGATAATATTGCTAGACATGATTGCTGTGTTGAATCTGAAACTGGCATGTGACTGATATAAAAACCCTTCCGCTGAGACTATGTCCAGTGTTATGAAACTTTTGCTCCATTACATGGTCCAAACCAAGGTGACGATTTCATTTTCATGCTATGTGGTTGTGGTATAGGACTCTGCATTCTATGCAGCATGATGAAGGGTACGCAATTGTTATTATATGTTGGATGTTATGTCCTGCAGATGTTGCCGTGACAACCACAGGTGGTCGTTGCCTTGCCACACACTGCCAGGAAGGCCAGTGATTCTGATGTGTGCCTAGAAGCATGCACCACGGTTCCTCATAAAGTTTGCCCTATTGTGCTACAATGTAAAATACACCATACTACTGTAGGTCTACGGTACATCATGCTGATGTTCAGCATGCAGGGTTGGACTGTCTTTACCTGACCTGGAGCAAGGTGTTCCAATTCACAACAGGCCATGTCCTAAATTGTGCTTGTGCTGTTTTTATGAGCCACGTGAGTTTGTTCCATTTCTATGAAACAAGGTGGGCAGGCGAGGATGAGAGACGTTAACTGCTGCCAGAGATCTGTATATAATGACGAGATGCTCATCCTAACAATGGTAGTCGTTGTCCTAAAGGCAGAAAGGCAGCCGACAAGCTTAGGTCTGCATATTAAGCCCATAGAAATACATTGGGCTTATTTTGGACAGATTTTGGCGTTAGTGAAACCTCTTGCTTTGCCACTTCCTCTCTGCTGCTGCTAATAGTGTTCAGTCTGCACTACTGAAAGTGTTTCCAGGTTACAGGTCAGGGTTGTTGGTAGTTTGGCCCTTGTTAGAATGTGCCATGTGCTTGTCTCTGAGACAGAAAATGTGTTTTTATTGCAGTTTAATTATTTTAAATGTAAGTGAAATAGATAGAACAGTAGACATTACAAAGAAATAGAGGCATTTCAAATGACATTTTATGACGGTACAGTGTTGTAATGATGTGCAAATAGTTAAAGTACAAAAGGGAAAATAAATAAACATAAATATGGGTTGTATTTACAATGGTGTTTGTTCTTCACTGGTTGCCCTTTTCTTGTGGCAAATATTGCTGCTGTGATGGCACACTATGGTATTTCACCCAATAGATATGGGAGTTTAGCTACATTTGATTTGTTTTCAAATTATTTGTGAGTCTCTTTCTATATCTGTCTCTCCCTCCTCTCACTTTTGTCTGTCTGTCTGTCTGTCTGTCTGTCTGTCTGTCTGTCTGTCTGTCTGTCTGTCTGTCTGTCTGTCTGTCTGTCGCGCGCGCGCGCGCGCGCGCGCGCGCGCCGCGCGCGCGCGCGCGCGCGCGCGCAGCAGTTAGTTATTTTTAAACATGTTTTAAATGGGGCCATAAAATGGAATCTGTTTAATATGGGAATCAGCCCTGTTTTGAGGGATCACTCTGATTAGGATTTTCACAACAGTCACGGGAAACTCTGCCATGCTGTCCCATTAACCCACCCACCCACTCATACACAAGGGTCTCACACACACACACACACACACACACACACACACACACACACACACACACACACACACACACACACACACACACACACACACACACACACACACACACACACACACACACACACCTATATATATATACATGCAGTGTGTCTTAGTTTAATTCTGGCTCCCGTTTCCCATGTCTCCACAGTGCCGCCACACTGTTTTCTGTGAATTAAAGTTGGGCACTTTGAAAACTTTGATGCTAATAAAGCTGATTTTAAGTGAGTGAGACTACAGAGGGGAGTCGGTTAGAAGGGCAAGCACTGTGGAAAAACTGTGACATTGGCTTACAGACAGTTCCACAGTGTGTTGTTAGCTGAAGTTGGCCTACAGACAATAACATTGAGATTGGATGAACGAGTGTAACGTGAGTTTGCTTTGGCGGTCTGTCAGAGGTGGGTGTGGCTCTTCATGTTGGCATGTGTTCCCTGTCCCTAGTTGGAATATGTTATGTCAAGTTATCTCTGGCTGAAGTGACCTCAAATACAGACTCCAGATCAGTTTGTTGATGTGCTTTATACTTCTTTGTGCATGTTAGGTGTATGTGCTCTAACAGCCTGAGAGATGGATGAGAGAGGTTTAGACAGATGGAGGGATGATTAGAGCACAATGGAGGGAGGGAGAGTTGGTGAAAGGGAGAAATTGAGTTTTGCTACCAGAGAAAAGAGAACAGCTGTAGTTGAGCCGTATGTGGGAGATATAGTATGAGATCAGGGGGACCAGTGCAGGGGATAGCGTGGGAGCCTTAGCCCAGGCAAGGCTTGCTCCAGCTGGGCTGTGAGGCAAAGCTCCCCCTGAAAACCCGGAGCATGGCTGGGCTGGCCCATGGCCAAGGGTGTGGTGTAGTGGTGTGGAGCCCACTATAGCGTATCAAATCCCCTCTCCCCCATCCCGTATTGGAATTTTGTGACAGGTGAGGTCTGCTTGTCATTTCTTACCATCTTCAAGTTGTTTCTGTTTTTCTCAAAGTTTACTCTTTTTGTTTGGAGGCAGAACCATTCCAAACCCTGTTTCTTCTAGTTGGCATGGACAAGAGAGATGTTTTACACTTCATTGAATTAAATGAAGCCGACTCTGTTACCAAGAGTCGTAAAACTTGTCTTTGCTGGCCGTGGGAAGCCAAGTCCCCTTGCATCTCTCCACCTTCTCATTCCCAGGATGGAATCGCAAGATCCAAACACCTGCAGAGCTGCGTAAAATCATCTAGAGCCACAAAGCCCCACGCACACAGAACCTACCTAGCAGTGTGTGAATGTGTGTTTTATGTACTGTATGTGCATACAGTGGGATAATATTAATCAATGTCCTTTCAAAGAGAGGAAGGAATAGAGGAATGATAGGACACGAGAGAAGAGAAACTGAAAGACGGAGGGCAGAAAACAAGCTGCCAAGAGGACCTAGTTTGGGTGTGCAAAAGAGCAAGATTTAAATCAACAATGTGACAATGCTGATTCCAAAGCTACACACACACGCAAACGTGCATGCACACACACACGCACAAACACCGGCGGAGTGGGTGTTTGTGAGTTTTCATAGCAGCGAGAGCACTGAGCTCATCCTCTGACAGGCCTAATGACCTCCTCCCTCTCCAAGAGGACCATCCATCACCAGGGATGAGCTAAGATGGCCGCCGTGAAGTCCAGTCGCCTCCAGTCAATGTTTCCGCTCAGTGTCTCCTGTCCAAGGGAGGTTCTGCAATCCAGCCCAAGAGGAATAGTGGGATCAGAGTGGAAGTATTTCGGAAGTGTTTATTGTATCTTTGAAGTGTGTTGGCTGATCCTTTGGTCTACTTTTTGTGGTGATTCACATGTATGAGTTTGAGCTTGTATCTCTTGAGCAAGGCAGGATTTCACTTTAGGATTGTTTCAGTTTAAAGGGCCAATCTGCAGTTGCTACATCCATGTTCGTGCTTAAATTAACGATAAATACCCATTGATTCTTTAAGAATCTAACTTATAAATGCTTCATGAGCTTAGTTCAACTGTCGCACCCCATCAGAACCAAAAACGTAAACTTGTTTCACTCTGATGTTTGTAAACAAAATAAATGTAAACAAACATTTGATATTATGGATGGTCAGTCCTTGCATCCATAGCTATATGATTTTGAATGGTTACATTCCTCCATTCCCATCCCTTAGCTGTTTACCGAAACATTGGCTGGGATAACGCTTTGTTCTTGATTCAAATGCTGATTGCCCCTTTAGGTACAGCTAGGAGCTTTTCTCTGATATTTTCATGAAGAGTGGTAATGGAGAAAGCTGCCACAGCAAACCTTATGACATGGTGATAGGCAGAGTTCTCCTCAATAAAAACAAAACATCTCACTGATCCTTCCTCTTAGCAACCACTCAGACAAACCCTGCAGCTATTTGGGAAATGTGCATTGGTTATCACCTTCTCATAACATTCAGTTGACATTTATGAAAGGCCTTATGATTTATTTATCCATTACATAATAAAACAATCCGCATTGCTGCTGAGATCGGGAACAGAGTGTGTCCTAGACAACATGAAGTACACTGCACACACTGTGTCCTTATCACAACATATGCACAACATCTTCATTCACAGCTGAGCTCAACGCTACGGGCGGCAACAATGTCACACACTTTCTGACCAGACAGCATCAGATAGATATGCTACACCTACCTCAATTGTTTTATGTAAAAATGTTACATTGAGTTCCTCTCATACTTGTTTAGTAACGCTGTAATTACTATGGTAGCACACGTTAGTAATATGTTGTTGCTATCGGTGCAAACTTTTCACCTGGTGCCAACGCTTAGTGATTTAATTATGGCCCTTGGTTGTCAGAGGTATCCCTTTCCTTTGTGGTTCATCAGTGCAAGGTCATAGAGTCAGTTGGTACATGTCATTAAGCTGAAGTATTTCTTCTTTACAGATAACAGGCTAACTAGAGGTGTGCTGGCCTCTGCCCTCAGTACAGCCCTAGGTGTGTGTGTGTGTGCGCGTGTGCGCGTGTGCGTGCGTGCGTGTGCGTGCGTGCGTGTGCGTGCGTGCGTGTGCACAATGCCGGAGGTGATGATCACAAAGCTTTCTGAGCTCCTGGTTCCTCTTGCCAGTTGACATTTGACCCCATTGTGGTTCTGGATATTCATTTGGTCGTCAAGCTCTAGGTCAGTTGTAACCGTGACACAGCTTTGGTCAGTTTGAACATTCTGTGTCGTTGGAGATTTCATCTGTCATTCCTAATCCTCTCTGCCTCGTATCCAAGACGATACCAAAATCCTCTTCTTCCCTTAGCTATCTGTGTTATGTTTGGCTAATGTTCCAATTTCTTGTTATCTATTCTGGTGGCTTGGTTGTGACCAGTTTCCCTTTGATGTAGATTGATGATTGGGGTTATGATACTGTCTATTTATAAACTTCCAGTCATGTTAGACTGGAAATACAGATAAGTCCCTGTTGTAGAACGGCCAAACTGTTGGGATTTGGACCAGGTTGTTAGGGGACTGAGCCAATGTTTGCTTGTTTTGGAGTTGGAGAAACGCAGCCAGAAGTTTCCTAATGTTTCATACACTGGAAACCCCTCTCATTGGAGCCAGAGCTAGAGCCAATCCCCCATTGTTTCATCAGAAATATAGAGGGAGAAACAAAACAAATGCAGTCTTGATAGGAAACACACAGTTGGCAAAGGCTGAGGCTATTCATCAAACCATGGTTTCCCCTCATTTCTCCCCAACCTCTTTGTCTCTGGTGTCTGCTGGCAGAATGTGCAATTTATTTTTTTCAAAAGCACGTTCCACATTCCACAATTTGCATTTTACTCTTTAGTTTGCCCTTAGATATCTCACTGCAGTTTGCTGAATGCACATGCTGTACAGTGAAGTAAAATGTCTGAGAATTCTGCTCTCAGACCACTTACTGTATATTTGCCAATCTCTCATACACCTTTGCTTTACTTCTCTCTGTTTTTGTGTTTATCTTCACGTGTTAACGAGGCAGACACTTTAAATCCTTCCCTAAACTCTCATACCAAACACAGTATGGCCAAAGGTCTCTCACCCAGTTAACACTGCTGTTTACACTACCAGTAAACACCAATGAAACCATTCTTCTGCCCCTGCACTGCGCTTTTCTCTGTAGTCCAGTTTGGGTCTTTGTCTCTCTATGGTTTCTGTCCCTGTGTAACCTCTTTCGCTGAGCTCCTTGGGTAGGGCATGTGATCTTGGGGGTTCAAACTCTGTTGATTTTGGCAGGATATGTAAACATATTTGGCAGCAGATTGTGTGTGTGTGTGTGTGTGTGTGTGTGTGTGTGTGTGTGTGTGTGTGTGTGTGTGTGTGTGTGTGTGTGTGTGTGTGTGTGTGTGTTTGCACAATCAATTACTGAGATGTATCGTTGAACACATTAGGGCGGTATTATAAACACAATCCCTCTGATTGTTAATTAGGTTAATTAGCTTTGAGCTAAACTACTTCTATGCTCGCTTCGAGGCAAATAACACTGAAACATGCAAGAGAGCACCAGCTGTTCCGGACGACTGTGTGATCACGCTCTCCGCAGCCGATATGAGTAAGACCTTTAATAAACAGGTCAACATTCGGATTACCAGGACATGTACTGCAAAGATGCGCTGACCAACTGGCAAGTGTCTTCACTGACATTTTCAACCTCTCCCTGTCCGAGTCTGTAATACCAACTTGTTTTAAGCAGACCACCATAGTCCCTGTGCCCAAGAACACTAAGGTAACCTGCCTAAATGACTACTGACCCGTAGTACTCAAGTCTGTAGCCATAAAGTACTTTGAAAGGCTGGTCATGGCTCACATCAACACCATTATCCTTGAAGCCCTAGACCCCCACTCCAATTTGCATACCGCCCTAACAGATCCACAGATGATGCAATCTCTATTGCACTCCACACTGCCCTTTCCCACCTGGACAAAAGGAACACCTATGTGAGAATGCAATTAATTTACTACAGCTCAGTGTTCAACACCATAGTGCCTTCAAAGCTCATCACTAAGCTAAGGACCCTGGGACTAAACACCTCCCTCTGCAACTGGATTCTGGACTTCCTGACGGGCCGCCCCAGGTGGTAAGGGTAGGTAACAACACATCCGCCATGCTGATCCTCAACACAGTGGCCCCTCAGGAGTGCGTGCTCAGTCCCCTCCTGTACTCCCTGTTCACTCATGACTGCACAGCCAGGTACGATTCCAACACCATCATTAAGTTTGCTGATGACACAACAGTGGTAGGCCTGATCACCGACAATGACGAGACAGCCTATAGGGAGGAGGTCAGAGACCTGGCTGTGTGGTGCCAGGACAACAACCTCTCCCTCAACGTGATCAAGATAAAGGTGATGATCGTGGACTACAGGAAAAGGAGGACCGAGCACGCCCCCACCAATGGGGCTGTAGTGGAGCAGCTTGAGAGCTTCAAGCTCCTTGGTGTCCACATCACCAACAAACTAACATGGTCCAAGCACACCAAGAAAGTGGTCCACAGAACCTCAAATGGTTCTACAGCTGCACCATCGAGAGCATCCTGACTGGTTGCATTACTGCCTGGTATGGCAATTGCTCGGCCTCCGATTGCAAGGCATTACAGAGGGTAGTGCGTACGGCCCAGTACATCACTGGGGCTAAGCTGCCTGCCATCCAGGACCTCTATACCAGGCGGTGTCAGAGGAAGGCCCTAAAAATTGTCATAGACTCCACCCACCCTAGTCATAGACTGTTCTCTCTGCTACCATATGGCAAGCGGTACCTGAGCGCCAAGTCTAGGTCCAAGAGGCTTCTAAACAGCTTCTACCCCCAAGCAATAAGACTCCTGAAAATCTAATCAAATGGCTACCCAAACTATTTGCATTGCCCACCCCCTATTTTACGCCGCTGCTACTCTCTGTTATTATCTATGCATTAATAACTCTACCTACACGAACATATTACCTGAACTAACCGGTGCCCCTGCACATTGACTCTGTACCGGTACCCCTGTATATATTCTCGCTATTGTTATTTTACTGCTGCTCTTTAATTTCTTGTTCCTTTTATTTCTTATTCGTATTTTTTTAACTGCATTGTTGCTTAGGGGCTTGTAAGTAAGCATTTCACTGTAAGGTCTACACCTGTTGTATTCGGCGCATGTGACTAATAGAATTTGATTTGTTTCCATTGTCTATGTAAACAAAACCAGTCTTATGACTATTATTGGTCCAATTCAAAGCAGCCTCTGTCTGTGTGTGTAGAGAAAGAGGAAAGGCATTCATTGTGCCCAATGTGTGTGTGTGCCCTCCATTCCGACCTTACTAAACACTCTCCTCTCCCACAGTGAGACGTCAGAACATGAAGGTGAGGATCAACGCTACAGGCGACACCATCGTGATGAAGTTTGTACGTCCGAACGCTGACACCAAGCTGGAGGGCTACATCCTGGGCTACGGAAGCAGCATGTTCTCTAAACAGTTCATCCAACTCCCAGAGAACGGATTGCCCTACGAGACAGAGATCGGTGAGGCGTGTGTGTTTTGTGTGTTATGTATGATCATTCCCCAGGGCATTGACACCATAATCAAAATGTGAATGATGCCATGTAGGTTTTCCAAAGGAATACAAAGATTTGAGCCTTTGAGGCTTACAGACCAGAAACTATAGAGTGGTCTCGCACACATACAGTATGTGTGTTATGTTGACGTTTTAGTCATGGTTTGATTAATGTCATCACCGACAGAGAACACATCTGTGCAGACTCCAACACCCCTCCAACACACACACACACACACACACACACCTACACACCAGTGGAGGCTGCTGAGGGGAGGACGGCTCGGAATAATGGCTGGAACAGAGCAAATGAAATGCCATGTGTTTGATGTATTTGATACCATTCCACCTATTCCACTCCAGCCATTACCATGAGCCCGTCCTCTCAAATGAAGGTGCCAGCAACCTCCTGTGTTACACACATGTAGATGCACACACACACCTCACTCTCAGTGTGATGTCAAATACAGCCTGCCCTATTCATTTCTGGAATGTTCGGTCAGGTCACATTTGAGAACGTCCAAACTCAACCCCATCGAGGGCCTCCTGAAACACGATCAAATTCAGAGACAATTATTAACAATCTTCTGTCATCAAGGCTAAACCATGACTCTATTCCAGATGCCGAGCCCAAGTACCTGATCGCTGTCCAGCCCATCCCAGTCAATGATGTGAAGAAACAGTGCACAGGTACTGCATATGCACCAACTCCAAGTGTTACCAGTAATAATGTGATAAATTACATAGAAAAGAGTCAAATTTATGCCCATTCCTTTGAATCTGACGAGGTTTACCTTCGAACTGACCCCTGTGACTCCACAGGCAACGTGAACCTGGAGAAGCCCCTCCACCTGGTGATTGGGTCCGTGACCCCCACCTCGGTGCTGCTGTCCTGGGGGACCTTCCTCAAGACGCCCTACGAGGGGGACATCATGAACGACTGCCTGGAGGATGGGTGAGTTAGCACACAAACGCACGCACACACACGCACGCTCAGCAGAGTGAGCCAGTACAGGTACACAGCCCACATCCCAACCTACCTACAGAGGTTCTGGTGCTGGTTCGTCATGCTCTGAGTCACACCACAGTAATATTATTTTCACAGCTTGAGAAAAGCAAAGCTGTATTTCACTCAAACTCACCCTCATATTATATACAACAGACAGCTTTAAACATGTGGTCGAACTGCAACACATCGTCTGCCAGTCTTTCTGGCTACTGAGTGGAGGTGGAAGGCAGTGGGCGAGTGCACAGGTGTTTAGTAGTGGTTGGAGTGATCCTCATCCTACACATCAACTCACTGACACACTCTTCTCTACTTCTCTAAACATCCCCTGGAAAAGACATTGGAAAGCTTGACCTCACCCTACTCTGCTCCCAGTCCCTGCTGGCTTTTTAAACTCTCTAATGTCAGTTACGGCTGTCACTGCCCTGTGCCCCTGGCCTGCACAACACTTCTCCACCAGGAGACTAGAACTTACAGCTTTGCTTTCATGGCAGACACTGACACAAAATGGTGGACAGACTGTCACAGTTTCATAACATGCCATTGTTTTAACTTACAAATCAGTCATAGGAATCTGTGCCATCATAATGCTTTAATATCCATGTTACCACACAATTTCTGACATTTCTATTCAATTCTATGTTTGTTGACACTTGTCACTACAGCATACACAATGTTATAATACTACTGATGAAAATGTGTGAAATGAACAATGTTGTGTTCTATCTGGGTTGACCCAGGAACTACACGGTGCGCTACCGTGAGAGGAACCGGAAGTGGACCTACCAGACGTGCCCCGCAAGCGACACGGTCATTGACAGCCTTAAGCCCAACACGGCCTATGAGTTTGGTGTCCGACCCAACAACAAGGAACGCAGCGGAGTGTGGAGCAAGCCAGTCATCCACAACACCAACATGAGCGGTACGTCACCTAAACCCTTCCCCTCTTTCCTTCCATAGTTCAAATCATCCCCCTTTAAATGCCCATAATTGATGCAGCATTGACTCTGTCGGCATCTCACACAGATCACATGTTTTATATTTACTGTATATTCCTTATGGTCCAATACTAGTAACATATATTCTATTAGTTCCAGTTATTCATTAGTATTGTGTTGTGTTTTCCAGGGAAGGTCATGCAGAAACCCTACAAACCAAGGACCCCTCTGAAGCCTGTAGTAAGTACTACACTCATTGCTCTTTTACTGTGCTCTAGTGATTATGTAG
This sequence comes from Salmo salar, assembly GCF_965601325.2. Lineage (NCBI taxonomy): Eukaryota > Metazoa > Chordata > Actinopteri > Salmoniformes > Salmonidae > Salmo > Salmo salar. The sequence goes on along the minus strand of NC_138311.1, from coordinate 27,027,071 downwards.
TGTGCTCGAGTATGTAATGTTTTAGTATGTAATGTGCTCTAGTGTGTAGTGTTTTAGTATGTAGTGTGCTCAAGTATGTAGTGTGCTCTAGTATGTAGTGTGCTCTATTTTGTAGTGTTTTAGTATGTAGTGTGATCTAGTATGTAGTGTTGTAGTGTGATCTAGTATGTAGTGTTGTAGTGTGATCTAGTGTGAAGTGTGCTCTGGTGTGTAGTGTTTTAGTATGTAGTATGTAGTGTGATCTAGTATGTAGTGTTGTAGTGTGATCTAGTATGTAGTGTTGTAGTGTGATCTAGTGTGAAGTGTGCTCTGGTGTGTAGTGTTTTAGTATGTAGTGTTGTAGTGTGATCTAGTATGTAGTGTGCTCTAGTATGTAGTGTGATCTAGTATGTAGTGTTGTAGTGTGATCTAGTGTGAAGTGTGCTCTGGTGTGTAGTGTTTTAGTATGTAGTATGTAGTGTGATCTAGTATGTAGTGTTGTAGTGTGATCTAGTATGTAGTGTTGTAGTGTGATCTAGTGTGAAGTGTGCTCTGGTGTGTAGTGTTTTAGTATGTAGCGTTGTAGTATGTAGTATGATCTAGTGTGTAGTGTGCTCTGGTATGTAGTGTGCTCTAGTGTGTAGTATGTAGTGTGCTCTGGTATCTAGTGTTCTCTAGTATGTAACACGTGTAGTGTGCTCTAGTATACAGTGTGCTCTAGTATGTGTTGTGATCTACTGATTATGTAGTGTGCCCTAGTATGTGCTCTAGTGTGTAGTGTGCTCTAGTGTGTAGTGTGTGCTAGTTTGTAGGGTGCTCTAGTATGTAGTGTTGTAGTGTGATCTACTGATTATGTAGTGTGCCCTAGTATGTGCTCTAGTGTGTAGTGTGATCTAGTGTGTAGTGTGTGCTAGTTTGTAGGGTGCTCTAGTATGTAGTGTTGTAGTGTGCTCTAGTGATTATGTAGTGTGCCCTAGTATGTGCTCGAGTGTGTAGTGTGCTCTAGTATGTAGTGTGTGCTAGTATGTAGAGTGCTCTAGTGATTATGTAGTGTGCCCTAGTATGCAGTGTGCCCTAATATGTAGTGTGCTTTAGTACGTAAGGTGCTCCAGTATGTGGTGTGCGCAAGTATTCAGTGTGCTCTAATGTGTAATGTGCTATAGTGTGTAGTGTGCTCTAATGTGTGGTGAGCTCTAGTACATAATGTGCTCTAGTATGTGTTGTACTCTAGTGAGTATGTAGTGTGCTTTAGTATGTAGTGTTCTCAATTATGTAGTGTGCTCTAGTATATAGTGTGCTCTAGTATGTAGTGTGCGTTAGTGTATAGCGTGCTCAAGTATGTAGTTTGTGCTAGTATGTAGTGTGCTCTAATGTGTAATGTGCTATAGTGTGTAGTGTGCTCTAGTATGTAGTGTGCGCTAGTATGTAGTGTGCTCTAATGTGTAATGTGCTCTAATGTGTAATGTGCTGTAGTGTGCTCTAGTATGTAGTTTGCGCTAGTTTGTAGTTTGCGCTAGTTTGTAGCGTGCTCTAGTATGTAGGGTGCTCTAGTATGTAGTGTGCTCTATTATGTAGTGTGTGCTAGTATGTAGAACGCTACAGTATGTAGGGTGCTCTAGTATGTAGTGTGCCCTAGTATGTAGGGTGCTCTAGTATGTAGGGTGCTCTAGTATGTAGGGTGCTCTAGTATGTAGTGTGTCCTAGTATGTAGTGTGCTCTAATGTGTAATGTGTGTAGTGTGCGCTAGTATTTAGTGTGTGCTAGTTTGTAGTGTGCTCTAGTATGTAGGGTGCTCTAGTATGTAGGGTGCTCTAGTATGTAGTGTGCTCTATTTTGTAGTGTTTTAGTATGTAGTGTGATCTAGTATGTAGTGTTGTAGTGTGATCTAGTATGTAGTGTTGTAGTGTGATCTAGTGTGAAGTGTGCTCTGGTGTGTAGTGTTTTAGTATGTAGTATGTAGTGTGATCTAGTATGTAGTGTTGTAGTGTGATCTAGTATGTAGTGTGCTCTGGTGTGAAGTGTGCTCTGGTGTGTAGTGTTTTAGTATGTAGTGTTGTAGTGTGATCTAGTATGTAGTGTGCTCTAGTATGTAGTGTGATCTAGTATGTAGTGTTGTAGTGTGATCTAGTGTGTAGTGTGCTCTGGTGTGTAGTGTTTTAGTATGTAGTATGTAGTGTGATCTAGTATGTAGTGTGCTCTAGTATGTAGTGTGATCTAGTATGTAGTGTTGTAGTGTGATCTAGTGTGTAGTGTGCTCTGGTGTGTAGTGTTTTAGTATGTAGTGTGATCTAGTATGTAGTGTGATCTAGTGTGTAGTGTTTTAGTATGTAGTGTGCTCTAGTATGTAGTGTGATCTAGTATGTAGTGTTGTAGTGTGATCTAGTATGTAGTGTTGTAGTGTGATCTAGTGTGAAGTGTGCTCTGGTGTGTAGTGTTTTAGTATGTAGTATGTAGTGTGATCTAGTATGTAGTGTGCTCTAGTATGTAGTGTGATCTAGTATGTAGTGTGCTCTAGTATGTAGTGTGCTCTGGTGTGTAGTGTTTTAGTATGTAGTGTTGTAGTATGTAGTATGATCTAGTATGTAGTGTGCTCTGGTGTGTAGTGTTTTAGTATGTAGTGTTGTAGTATGTAGTATGTAGTATGATCTAGTGTGTAGTGTTGTAGTGTGATCTAGTGTGTAGTGTGCTCTGGTATGTAGTGTTTTAGTATGTAGTGTGCTCTAGTATGTAGTGTGATCTAGTGTGTAGTGTTTTAGTATGTAGTGTGCTCTAGTATGTAGTGTGATCTAGTATGTAGTGTGATCTAGTATGTAGTGTTGTAGTGTGCTCTGGTGTGTAGTGTTTTAGTATGTAGTATGTAGTGTGATCTAGTATGTAGTGTGCTCTAGTATGTAGTGTGATCTAGTATGTAGTGTGATCTAGTATGTAGTGTTGTAGTGTGATCTAGTGTGTAGTGTGCTCTGGTGTGTAGTGTTTTAGTATGTAGTATGTAGTGTGATCTAGTGTGAAGTGTGCTCTAGTATGTAGTGTGATCTAGTATGTAGTGTTGTAGTGTGATCTAATGTGAAGTGTGCTCTGGTGTGTAGTGTTTTAGTATGTAGTATGTAGTGTGATCTAGTATGTAGTGTGATCTAGTATGTAGTGTTGTAGTGTGATCTAGTGTGAAGTGTGCTCTGGTGTGTAGTGTTTTAGTATGTAGTATGTAGTGTGATCTAGTATGTAGTGTGCTCTAGTATGTAGTGTGATCTAGTATGTAGTGTTGTAGTGTGATCTAGTGTGAAGTGTGCTCTGGTGTGTAGTGTTTTAGTATGTAGCGTTGTAGTATGTAGTATGATCTAGTGTGTAGTGTGCTCTGGTATGTAGTGTGCTCTAGTGTGTAGTATGTAGTGTGCTCTGGTATCTAGTGTTCTCTAGTATGTAACACGTGTAGTGTGCTCTAGTATACAGTGTGCTCTAGTATGTGTTGTGATCTACTGATTATGTAGTGTGCCCTAGTATGTGCTCTAGTGTGTAGTGTGCTCTAGTGTGTAGTGTGTGCTAGTTTGTAGGGTGCTCTAGTATGTAGTGTTGTAGTGTGATCTACTGATTATGTAGTGTGCCCTAGTATGTGCTCTAGTGTGTAGTGTGCTCTAGTGTGTAGTGTGTGCTAGTTTGTAGGGTGCTCTAGTATGTAGTGTTGTAGTGTGCTCTAGTGATTATGTAGTGTGCCCTAGTATGTGCTCGAGTGTGTAGTGTGCTCTAGTATGTAGTGTGTGCTAGTATGTAGAGTGCTCTAGTGATTATGTAGTGTGCCCTAGTATGCAGTGTGCCCTAATATGTAGTGTGCTTTAGTACGTAAGGTGCTCCAGTATGTGGTGTGCGCAAGTATTCAGTGTGCTCTAATGTGTAATGTGCTATAGTGTGTAGTGTGCTCTAATGTGTGGTGAGCTCTAGTACATAATGTGCTCTAGTATGTGTTGTACTCTAGTGAGTATGTAGTGTGCTTTAGTATGTAGTGTTCTCAATTATGTAGTGTGCTCTAGTATATAGTGTGCTCTAGTATGTAGTGTGCGTTAGTGTATAGCGTGCTCAAGTATGTAGTTTGTGCTAGTATGTAGTGTGCTCTAATGTGTAATGTGCTATAGTGTGTAGTGTGCTCTAGTATGTAGTGTGCGCTAGTATGTAGTGTGCTCTAATGTGTAATGTGCTCTAATGTGTAATGTGCTGTAGTGTGCTCTAGTATGTAGTTTGCGCTAGTTTGTAGTTTGCGCTAGTTTGTAGCGTGCTCTAGTATGTAGCTTGCTCTAGTATGTAGTGTGCTCTATTATGTAGTGTGTGCTAGTATGTAGAACGCTACAGTATGTAGGGTGCTCTAGTATGTAGTGTGCCCTAGTATGTAGGGTGCTCTAGTATGTAGGGTGCTCTAGTATGTAGGGTGCTCTAGTATGTAGTGTGTCCTAGTATGTAGTGTGCTCTAATGTGTAATGTGTGTAGTGTGCGCTAGTATTTAGTGTGTGCTAGTTTGTAGTGTGCTCTAGTATGTAGGGTGCTCTAGTATGTAGGGTGCTCTAGTATGTAGGGTGCTCTAGTATGTAGTGTGTCCTAGTATGTAGTGTGCTCTAATGTGTAATGTGCTATAGTGTGTAGTGTGCGCTAGTATTTAGTGTGTGCTAGTTTGTAGTGTGCTCTAGTATGTAGTGTGATCTAGTGATTATGTAGTGTGCCCTAGTATGTGCTCTAGTGTGTAGTGTGCTCTAGTATGTAGTGTGTGCTAGTGTGTACTGTGCTCAAGTAAGTCTTTAGTAAGTCTACAGAGTGTAATTAAGAGCTGCATGCAGCACTTTCTTTCCATTCTGCTCCTTATTGGAAAATAGCTAAACAAGCAGCTAGCCACATTTGGCCAAGACCAGTAAAGAGGACCATAGCCAGCTAATATCTGCATTACTAAGGAGGAGAGGAGAGGAGAGGAGAGGGAGGAGAGGGAGAGAGAGGAGAGGAGAGGAGAGGAGAGGAGAGGAGAGGAGAGGAGAGGAGAGGAGAGGAGAGGAGAGGAGAGGAGAGGAGAGGAGAGGAGAGGAGAGGAGAGGAGAGGAGAGGAGAGGAGAGCTGGAGGAAAAAGAGGGCAAAGTAAATATTGGAGTTTGGAAAGAGGTGGAGCAGAAAAGAGAGGCGAGAAGAGAGTGGAGGGAAATATGGAGAGAAGCGTTGGCCTTAACTTTCTGGCCATGCATAGTGACTGGACTGTGTGTCTCTGTCGTCTCACGTGCCGCCGGCCCCACTCTCGTAAAGCTGCACAGCTGGCCAGGATCAGCCGCAACACTGGCACTTCCTGAGGAAAAGTTGGAATAACGATCTTCCCGCTGGAGAGTTTACAGATCAGACACGGAGAAGAGGGCATGGGGTTATGTAAGAGGGAGCGAGAGGGAGCGAGAGGGAGTGAGAGGGAGGGAGGGAGTGAGAGGGAGGGAGGGAGGGAGTGAGAGGGAGTGAGTGAGAGGGAGTGAGAGAGAGAGAGAGAGTGAGAATTGATTATTTGACTCACTAAATTAGTGAAGTAGATAGCTCTTCATATTATCATTGTTGTATAATTTTTTCATTTTATTTTATTTAACCTGTATTTATCCAGTTATTCAATTAAGAACTAATTAAGAACTGATTTACAATGACGGACAGGCCAGTGACGACTCATACAGTATCATGGCTGATCTCTCTTTCTCCACCCCCTCCCTGTCACTCCCCCACATCTTCTTTCTCTCCCCCCATCTCTCTCTCGCTCACTACCTTTCTCTCTCCTAATAGAAAACAGTCAACATGCCACGGGCCTTCTTCCCTCCTCATCACGGTAAGCCAGTAGACAGACAGACAGACAGACAGACAGACAGACAGACAGACAGACAGACAGACAGACAGACAGACAGACAGACAGACAGACAGACAGGACAGACAGACAGACAGGACAGACAGGACAGACAGACAGACAGATTTTCACTCTTCACATACACTGCTGCTACTCTGTTTATAATCTATCCTGATTGCTTAGTCACTTTTACCACAATTACCTCAACTACCTCGTACCCCAGGACATTGACTCGGTACTGGTACTCCTTATATAGCCTTGTTTTTGTTATTTTATATTATTATTTCATTCATTTATTTTATTATTATTTCATTTTTTTACTCTGCATTGTTAGGAAAGGACTCATAAGTAAGCATTTCGCAACAAAATCTACATCTGTTGTATTCGGTGCATGTGACAAATACATTTTATTTTGATTTGACACACAAACGCACAGACACACACACAAACACACACTCCTGCTTTGGTCATACCCACTGAACCCTGGTTTAATACAGCGGCAAAGACTTTACAGGACGTGATGATTTATCACTCTCCCTCAGAAACGTCTGTTTCACCCCTCCTCACTGAACCCTGCTCTGAGGAACCAGCACTGGACGAATTTTTAATAGGACGTCTGATTTACGACTCTGCAGACACGACCTTATCATCATTCAATCCCATGTTATACAGTAATCTCTTATTCTTCCTTCTGATTACCACAGTGTTAATTCCAGGTGACCAGAGAAGATGGCATTCCTGTGTACCTACTGTACATACAATACATGTTGCCTTGGATGACGATATGATCAGCAAGATACATGCTTGCTAGTGCTGTCAATGTTTTGAAATCATCCTTTTGACAGGCTGTACTTAGGCCATACTGTACTTAGGCCATACTGTACAATCTGCTCTTAACTGTAATGCACTGAGCCCATACATACAGTACATACTGCACTGCAATGAACTGAACAGAGCTACATGCATGTTATTTTCATTTGGAAACTCCAGGATGGCAAAGTGATGATGGCTGTTTTGATGTGTGTCCCTTCCTTCTGTTCAGCTGTCCATAACAGGAGCCAGGGTAGAACTCTCTACAGGACCCCTGTAGCTCCAAGGACCACCTTCGGTAATGAGCCATGCAACTATGTCCTATGATCTCTCCTTCTTGATCTTATTCCTTCTTGACCTTGCAGTCTTTTTCAATCTTATACTTTTCATGTCTCTTTCTTTTCCTCTGAAAACCATTTCACAGTTTATATCCTGTAGCAGGACATCAAATCTCTCTCCACAGATTGTGTGTGATTCTTAAAGTTTGCTATATTCCTCAGTGCCAACCTCGGTCAATAGACAGCACTTCGTGTCCACTCCCCGACCCACAATGCCTCAGGTGCAGCACGAGCCAACTGGTAAACAGACAGACACTTTACTCCCTAATGAGACAGGACGGCTTAACTGTCAGTCAGCTTGGCTGCAGCCAATGAAAGGGTGGGTGGGCGTGGTTTCAGAGGGATCTTTTTTATGATTGGCTGCATGAGTAAGATTGGTATGCACTGAGTACAGTAAGTAGAGAGCCCCGGATCTCAGGAGATGATGGCTGTCAGTTCCAATAATACTGCCTCAGACAATTCCCAAGGAGGCGGAGGTAGGTTGCCATGGCAGCATGACTTAGCCACGTGGTTGTATGGTCCTACTGAGAACATCCCATGACCTTTTGAGCACATTGCATAAGCGCTGCTTGTTCCTGCAATGCGTTTCTCATCAGTTTCGTCCCACAAACAAGTCAATCGTCTTTTTCTGTCTTCCTCTACACTCTTAGAAAAAAGGGTTCCAAAAGGATTCTTTGGCAGTCCCCATAGGATAACCCATTTTGGTTCCAGGTAGAACCCTCTGTGGAAAGGGTTCTACATGGAACCCAAAAGGGTTCTACCTAGAATCAGATAGGGTTCTTCAAAGGGTTCTCTTGTGGGGACAGCCGAAGTACCCTTTTAGGTTCTAGATACACTCTTAGAAAATAAGGTGCTAACTTTGTCTCACTTCTTTACGGTCTGTGCATCCATTTGTCCATACTGTGTATCAATCAGCATCTTATACCATGATACCTGTCCACATTCATTAATCTGTTGATTTCAAGACATTTAAAACATTCCACTCAACATTCCCCAACACAACTGTTCATTTAGAATCATTGTTTTAATTCACAGTGCTTTGCTTTCAGCCAGTTGCAGTCTAGAAGGTGTTCAGTCTGCATGATAAAGTAGCATGCTACAAAATGATCCCGCTTTCTCCCCAACAGGAACAGAGCCTCGGCTCTACCATAAAATGTCCTAATTTTTCATATTGTACACTCTGTACCTCCTTTCTATCCTATCCCTTCCCTTCCTATCCTATTCTGATCATTCCCTTCCCATCCTATCCCTTCCTATGCTATACCTTCCTATCCATTCCATTCCCTTCCTATCCCTTCCTATCCCTTCCTATCCTATACTATCCCTTCCCTTTCTATCCTATCCTATCCTATCCTATACTATCCCTTCCCTTCCTATCCCTTCCCTTCCTATCCCTTCCCATCCTATACTATCCCTTCCCTTTCTATCCTATCCTATCCTATCCTATACTATCCCTTCCTATCCTATCCCTTCCTATCCTATACCTTCCCTACCTATCCTATCCCTTCCTATCCTACACCTTCCCTTCCTATCCTATCCTATCCTATCCCTTCCCTTTCTATCCTATCCTATCCTATCCTATCCTATCCTATCCTATCCTATCCTATCCTATCCTATCCTATCCTATCCTATCCTATCCCTTCCTATCCTATCCTATCCTATCCTATCCTATCCTATCCTATCCTATCCCTTCCTATCTTATCCCTTCCCTTCCTATCCCTTCCTATCCTATCCTATACCTTCCCTACCTATCCTATCCCTTCCTATCCTACACCTTCCCTTCCTATCCTATCCTATCCTATCCTATCCTATCCTATCCTATCCTATCCTATCCTATCCTATCCCTTCCCTTTCTTCTATCGTATCCTATCCTATCCTATCCTATCCTATCCTATCCTATCCTATCCTATCCTATCCTATCCTATCCCTTCCTATCTTATCCCTTCCCTTCCTATCCCTTCCTATCCAATCCTTCATTGTATTCCTATTTGTCTATCGTTCCTGTTGTCCCTCTGGAACAAGTGTTCGCAAAACGTCAGGAAAAGGATAAAGTACCTGAAATATCTTAATAACAACAATACATTTATTGGTGATTTGCTTTTTACTCATTACATTTAAAGCCCTACCTGTCTGTTTATAACACAACTACACCACAAGCACCCCACAACCCTAACTGTGCTAGCATCACCATTACATGGCCAATAACATGAGAAGTGACACTAAAACACTGGAATGCATTGTTATCTACTCATCTACAACCTTCCCCCCTCTCTCCCCCCCTCTCTCTCTCCTCTCCCTCTCGCTCTCTCTTTCTCTCCTCTCTTCTATCCTTCTATGAGTTGAGGTAAAGTACCTGATCGGATTGAACAATCAATCAAAGATGGTCATTCAAATCCCTTGCTAGGTGATCAATACTCCCTCTGTTAAAACTTCATGGTTCACAGTCATCCAGTGGCACACAGCCAAATGTATTTTGGATGGCCGTCACTCACAGGTGTCCTAGGCCTGGTAGCAGCGTATGTGTGTAGTTACACAGTCGTTACACTGTAAACTGCTCCATATGGGCTCAGTTCCTTTGAAATCCAACCCTCTCTATCAACCTCTTGCCAGGTATATGTTATGTGCTGATTGAGGTCCAAGATAAGTTTCCATAGCCCAAGTCATAAACACATATCAGCCCGGTTATTTGAGAGTCTTTCTATCTATTCTCTATGGTTCTTCTATTTCATCTGTTAATGGATTCTATGGTTTCTCTAAGCCATTCTATTCCCATGCCAATTTCTCCTCTTCGTTTTCCATTGTCAAAGACCTGTCCTTGGAGTACTGTCTGTTCTATTAGATTATATTTCTATGGCCTCATTGTACCACTCTCCTCTCTCACCCACCCCAGGACGAGCAGATCAGATCATATCTGCCTCCTCTCCTTCTGTGGATGTCCCCCGTGCCTCACCTGCCACCCCCCTGCCCTCCCCCAACCTCTCCTTACTCTCCCCTCAGCTCCTCCCCTCCCCCACCCTCCCCCATGCCTCCCCTCAGCTCCTGCCCTCCCCCAGCCTTCCCATGACTTCCCCAGCTGACCCTGTACTTAACCCCAATCGTAACGGACAGAGACACAGGGGACCGGCCCAGGCTAGGCCCCAACAGGCTAGGCCCCAACAGGCCAGGCCACAACAGGCCAGGCCACAACAGGCCAGGCCCCAACAGGCCAGGCCCCAACAGGCCAGGCCCCAACAGGCCAGGCCCCAACAGGCCAGGCCCCAACAGGCCAGGCCCCAACAGGCCAGGCCCCAACAGGCCAGGCCCCAACAGGCCAGGCCCCAACAGGCCAGGCCCCAACAGGCCAGGCCCCAACAGGCCAGGCCCAGGCCTCAGGCCCAGCCCCAACAGCCTGCTAAGGTCACTCAGAACCTACAGACCCCCACGGGTAAAGATCTTGCTCTCTCCCCTCACCTAGGCTGTAACAGAGCCATAAAACATGTATAATGGATCATTGTGTCCAAGCTTCTTATCCTCTGATAAAAAACAAAGTTCTCTCTCACACAGCTCCCAGCCAATATCAGGTAGGACAACCTCTACCAAGACCCGCCCTCGTCACTGAGAGGGCCAATAGTAACAGCCAGAGTAACGATGACAACATTTAGTCCTATCACCATCTCTGTTGTCATCCAACCTCATGAAACCCAAAGCTCTCATTTGTCATGTCTGTTCACCATCAATCAATCATTCATTGGATGTCATCGTAGCTTACACATAATACCGTTGTCATCATAGATCATACACCGTTGCTATGGGTTGAAGTTGTTTGTGTTGCACCACATACCTGTGTTCAAATACATGTGTATTTGAGTATCTGGTATTTAAAATACTTTTTGAGTATTTTCAAATACACAGCTCAAAACAAGTACTTTTATTTGAGAATTTGTATGGTTATTTGTAAAAACCAAATCGTCTACCAAATGTATTTGAGAGTATTTTTTTCAAATACTTATTTCAAATGCTATTTTCAAATACTTGCAGGTTAAATGCATTATTTGATTATTTTCAAATACTTTCCAAGTGTATATCCAATTACACTTAAGATATTCAACTACTTGTCTTTTCAAATAAAATGTATCTGAACACTTACTTTGAATGTGTGCAAAAGTAATTGAGATATTTGAACCCAGGTCTGTTGTACCCTCAACCCCTTCTCCAGCCTTATTGGTGCAGTGAAATGTGTTGTTTTATAGGGTCAGCCATAGTAGTACGGTGCCCCTTGAGCAAATTGTTCAAGGGAAAATTGACAGATTTTTCACCTTGTCACCAGAGACCTGGCTACCTGCCGCCTACCATTACAACAAACTATACACCTCTACCCCTCATTCACTCGTGCCTATCCACCCCCATCTTCATTCCACCACACTCACCCCATTCCTGATCATTTCAGACACTGGAGAGTTTGCTCACTGGCATTATTAAATCACCCAACTTTTATGGAATATAATAGAAGGGCTGTTGAAGTTTTGTTTCTCATCTCCATGGATTCTTTTCACTTCACTCTTCCTTTCCACATCTGCATCTTTCACTCATTCATTTGTTTATCATCCAGGGCTGCTACCATCTCACCTGAATGACCCTTGAACCTTGTCTCCATGGGATCGGATCCCCTCTCTCTCTAACCCCTCTACTACACCTCTTTTTGTTAATCTAGGTACCAGCTTCCTGAGACCTTTGACCCCTACTGAACCTCGCTCTCCTATACGCTCTGCCGTTACCACGGCAGCCAGAAACACAACGTTGCCTCGCAGTCGCGCCTCTCTCTACTCCACCCCTAACGGCATCAGACCTCTCTCTCTACCCAGGGACACCAACTCCTCCCTCACCTCCGACACACCAGGGGGTAATGGAGCAATCTTTTCCTCTTCTTCCTCCTCCTCCCCCTCCTCTTCCTTATCTTTCTCTTCCTCCCCAGCACTACCTTGGGTCTCACCCTCTCTACCTCCTCTCACTCTCTCTCACACACACAGATTAACCGATCTGGGTGGCATGGGCTCTTGGTCCAGAGTGGACCAGAGAATGTGTAGGCCTAATAATGTCTGCCAATGTTTTTGGACGCATATTTGCATTCGTGTGTGTGTCCAGCACATGTGGTCCAGACTGTAAGTCTCTCCAAAACCTCTTTCCCTGCACCCATACTCAGAGGCCCTCCCCTTTGGCATACGTTTCACGCCTGTACCTCTAGGAACAGCGGCGTCTCAGAGGTCAGGGTCGTTAACGTGATTTACGCTCCCTATGGTCGACCGATTTATCTGGGAAGGTCGGCCGGCTCTTTAACTAGGACATAGATCACATTTACACCAGTCATGCCAAACCAAGCCAAGCGCTGGGCAGCCAGCACTGGGCAGCTAGCACCACCACAGCATGGCACACACAGAAATAGAACTTCCAGATCCCTCTGAGAGAGAGAGAGCGAGAGGGAGGGGGAGAGAAAGGGGGAGAGTAGGGGAGAGAGAGGGAGAGGAGAATGCTCTAAAGCAGGGGTGTCAAACACCTTTTGCCTCTGGGCCTGCATTCGGTCTTCAACCAGGTCCAACCAGGGCCACACTGAAAATTGGTTATATTTGCTCACTGTCAAAATGTGCAAAGAATTGTCCTCTATCCATTGTTTTGGGAATTTTTATTCTCCCTGACTGTCAAGCTTTTATTTTGGTGATTGTTAGCGAGCTGGACACAGTCAAGAAGCTGCATGACTGTAGGTCTGTTATCATTTCTACATATTTTCCATTTGGTTTTAGTCATTTTGAAGTATATTGAGTATATTGAGTTGGATTATGTTGGTGCTTCTGAAGGAGACAGAGTATTATGTTGGATCACACTAAAATCTGAAACTTTCCTTATTTTCCTTTCTGTCCCTTGGTTTAGAATATTCCCTCGACAGGTCTGGTACTGAGCTGTCCTCTCGTGTGTTCTTAGCATGTCTTTGCTGTGTTTTTGAGGTGTGCGGACGTGTTTAATTCAATGAGCCCTCTTCTCCCTCCAACAGCCGACGGGGAGCACAATAAGGGCCTTGCTCTTCCCAAACCTGCCATCTGGTCCAGAAAGCGACTGGGTAAAAAACAGAGACGGTCGTTACTTCTCAGTGTGTCTCTCACCCACTAACCCATCTCCCCCGAGAGATGCCATTTTGTTTTACTTCCTTGCAGTGAGCCCTCCATGCGCTTAAGTCACAACAACTTGTTCCTGTCCTATGATTGGCCAGCTTGTCTGTATGTCCGTGTGACTGTCCATTCTTATTGGACAGCCTGTCTGTCCATCAGCATCACCGTCCACTCACGTATTGTGCCTGTTATTGTTGGTGTGGGTCTGCAGGCGTGTTTGTCCATGTTTTCACTGTCAATATGACTGAGACTGAAGAATAATTCTCTCCCTCTCATCATATTGCTACAGTCTGACCCTAGACCTATTGTTCAGGTCAAAAAGGACCGAATCCTACAGTAACATGAGCTCTGGGAGCATGGCTGGAATTTTCGCACAAATCTCCCATTGACATCAATGCATGATTTTCTCGAAAATGTATTATATCTCAAGCCCAAAATGATCACACTCACCAATATCTACACCTCATTTCACTCTAATGAGTTAGTGGCTTCAGTTTCTGCTTCAGTCTCAGCCAGTGTGTGTTTCTGTGAAACTGGGACGGTTTCAGAGGTCTTCAAGGAGCCGCAGGGCTCGCTGGAAGCAGCTCTGCTCAATGAAAACACACTTTGTCTTTGCCCGCCGTCATCACACACACCACACCGCAAAAGTCAATCATTGATGTAGTCATGATGTCTAAACAATCCGTCAGTGGTGTCTGTCTGTCTGTCTTGGGCTTATTTGCATCCTATTTATATGGTTCCATCAGCCTCCTGAAGCATGTGTTGCTCAGGGTGAATTCTGTACTAAATGGATTGCAAGTCTCATGTTTGATTTGATGTTGTTCAACTGTAAATGTCCTCTAAATAGGTTTAAAACCCTACAGTGTTATGAGCCTATCAGTGGATAGTGTCCTTGAGTTCCTTCAGTAAGTGTTGCAACATCCATAACAGCGAAGATGTAAAACAGTGGAATATTTTCTCTGGTAATATTGTTCTAGGCAAACCATAAAGCTTTGAACAGTGTTTTTTCACTGTCTCGCCAGAGAGGAGTCTGACAGAAACAGCACTCACAACACTTTACTGCTGTAAAACGCCCACACTTCAAAACAGTGTGTGAGCATGTGCGTAAGAGCATGTGTGTCACTGCTGTTGTAAAACAGTGCAGCAGTGAGGTGTTTGGCACCCAAAGTGCCCAAAGTGGGGTGGTGTTCTGTGTTTGATATTCCAGTGTCTTTATCACAGAGCTGTGTTCTGTGATGAAGACTGGATGTCTGGAAACATGGCCCCAGTGATGTACTGGGCCATACGCACTACCCTCTGTAGCCACTTACGGTCAGATGCTGAGCAGTTGCCATACCAGGCAGTGATACAACTGGTCAGGATGCTCTCCATGGTGCAGCTGCATAACTTTTCGAGGATCTGGGGACCCATGACAAATCTTGTCTCCTGTGGGGGAAAATGTGTCTTGGTGTGTTTGGACCATGATAGTTCGTTGGTGATGTGGACACCAAGGAACTTGAAACTCTCAACCCCCTCCATTTCAGCCCCGTCAACGTTAACAGGAGCCTATTCGGAGCTCCTTTTCCTGTAGTCCACTATCAGCTCCTCTGTCTTGCTCAAACTGAGGGAAAGGTTGTTGTCCCCTATAGGCTGATGGCGTTGAAGTCATGCTTGGCCACGCAGCAGTGGGTGAACAGGGAGTACAGGAGGGGCCCCAGTGTTGTTCTGGTTTTTATATGAAAGCTGGTTCTACATAGTAAATTGGCCAGTGTTACCTAGAGCAGACTTTTCAGTGTAGCATTTCTAGTGTTGATTCAGGAGTTAAATTAACTCTCTAAGAGTGAAATTAACACTCATTCGTGTAAAATAGCCCCAGTGTTGGCGTTAATAACCAGTGTTGAATGTGAGAGTGTGATTGTGTCAGTTTTACTGTGTGGAAACTAAACGTTCCCATCAAAACCAAGGCCATCATTATCATTATTCCCAGAATGTTTTACTGCATTAAAACATTTTAAGGATTATTTTTAATACGTGTTCTTGCATGTACATTGATTGCTTCATTCATTTTTCTAAACTAATCCAATCAGTTAGTTAGATTTATTGCACCCGTTACTAAAATGGTTGTTCCAGCCTAAATGGATTATAGTAGTCTCATATTACTAACCCTGACAGTCATTCTGAATGCAGGTTACAGGTGAATAAAAATTCCAACTTTTGGATGTCTTATCCCTGGCTGGATTCAAGCATAATGTGCTTGCAGGCTTGACGTGGCATGTAAACCAGGAGGTAACCTGTAGTACGGTAGGGTAAAACTAAGGCTTTATGATATACAGTATCAGTCAAAGGTTTGGACACACATACTCATTCAAGGGTTTTTCTTTATTTTTACTATTTTCTACATTGTAAAATAATATTGAAGACATCAAAACTATGAAATAACACATATGGAATCATGTAGTAATGAAAAAAGTGTTAAACAAATCAAAATATTTTTATATTGAGACTCTTCATTGTAGCCACCCTTGCCTTGATGACAATGTTGCACATTTTGGCATTCTCTCAAGCAGCTTCATGAGGTACCTGGAATGCATTTCAATTAACAAGTGTGCCTTGTTAAAAGTTAATGTGTGGAATGTCTTTCCTTAATGCATTTGAGCCAATCAGTTGTGTTGTGACATGGTAGGGGTGGTATACAGAAGGTAGCTCTATTTGGTAAAAGACCAAGTCCATATTTTGGCAAGAACAGATCAAATAAGCAAAGAGAAACGACAGTCCATCATTACTTTAAGACATGAAGGTCAGTCAATCCAGAACATTTCAAAAACTTTGAAAGTTTCTTCAAGTGCAGTCACAAAAACCATCAAGCGCTATGATGAAACTGGCTCTCATGAGGACTGCCACAGGCAAGGAAGACCCAGAGTTACTACTGCTGTAGAGGATAAGCTCATTAGAGTTAACTGCCCAAATAAATGCTTCACAGAGTTCAAGTAACAGACATGTCAACATCAACTGTTCAGAGGAGACTGCGTGAAACAGACCTTCGTGGTCATATTGCTGCAAAGTAACCACTACTAAAGGACACTAATAATAAGAAGAGACTTGCTTGGGCCAAGAAACATGAGCAATGGACATTAGAGCGGTGGAAATCTGTCCTTTGGTCTGATGAGTACAAATTTTGGTTCCAACCGCCGTGTCTTTGTAAGACGCAGAGTAGGTGAACAGATGATCTCGGCATGTGTAGTTCCCACCATGGAGCATGGAGGAAGATGTGTGATGGTGTGGGGTTGTTTTGCTGGTGACACTGCCAGTGATTTATTTAGAATTCAAGGTACACTTAACCAGCATGGCTACCACAGCATTCTGCAGCGTTACGCTATCCCATCTGGTTTACGCTTAGTGGAACTATCATTTGTTTTTTAACAGGACAATGACCCAACACACCTCCAGGCTGTGTAAGGGCTATTTGACCAAGAAGGAGAGTGCTTGAGTGTTGCATCAGGTGACCTGGCCTCCACAATCACCCGACCTCAACCCAATTGAGATGGTTTGGGATGAGTTGGACTGCAGAGTGAAGGGAAAGCAGCCAACAAGTGCTCAGCATATGTGGGAACTCCTTCAAGACTGTTGGAAAAGCATTCCAGGTGAAGCTGGTTGAGAGAATGCCAAGAGTGTGCAAAGCTGTCATCAAAGTAAAGGATGGCTACTTTGAAAAATCTCAAATATAAAATATACATTTGTTTAACACTTTTTTTGGTTACTAACTGATTCCAAATGTGTTATTTCATAGTTGTGACGCCTTCACTACTATTCTACAATGTGCAAAACAGTAAAAATAAAGAAAAATCCTTGCATGAGTAGGTGTGTTCAAACTTTTGACTCGTACTGTATATAATGTGTTGTCATAAACAGTTTACTTTTAATGGTATCATTTGCCTTCCATACTACGTCACAGGACTGAAAATGAATGAATTATTTGTGACTAACAAATACATTCATGGGTGGTAACTA
This sequence comes from Salmo salar, assembly GCF_965601325.2. NCBI lineage: Eukaryota > Metazoa > Chordata > Actinopteri > Salmoniformes > Salmonidae > Salmo > Salmo salar. The sequence continues at coordinate 27,009,984 of NC_138311.1, read as the reverse complement.
CAATTCACTTGAAAAGTCAAGGCAGACTGGGAAATTATATTGGAGGTGTGGCTTAGTGTGGGCTTTAAAGTTGTTTGTTTTTGTCAACCGTGAGTGGAAATGTTGTCCCAGTTTAATTAGTTCTCAAGATACTTTTTTTACATTTCAAGTCCAATCTATTGAACCTGTTTGAAATGCCTGGAGAGCATTTCTCCTCGGGTGTAGTCACAGTTAGCACTCTCCTCCACCCCATCTTCTCTCCATGGTTTCAGTCGACACTGCAGCTTCTCTCTTCTATATCCCCCTTTTTCAAAAGCACAACATCCATCCTCACTTATGAGTTAGGGCTCTCTTCAGTGCACTCCAGCAGCCTCCATTGCTGTTGCAGTTCCTAACCCTACCATGGCCTCTATTTCCCAGGCTCCCCTGCAGTTCTGCAACCCTTTCTTCCTGTCAACAAGAGGCCCAACCTGGTGGGGAAATCAGGGGACAAGGGTGAGGGCAACACTGACCAATGTTTTGACTACTGAATACTTTGACTTCTGTTAAAGCAACACTTTATCAAAATGTTCCACGTTTTGCACTTCTTAATTTTGCTGTCATCTTGATGATTCTATTTTAACAACCTTCCCTCAGTTAAGTTTTATTTAGATTCTAAAGCACCTTGCACTTCTCTGAAGAATACACACACAGCTTGAGACGCAACACCTGTGTGTGTGTGTGTGTGTGTGTGTGTGTGTGTGTGTGTGTGTGTGTGTGTGTGTGTGTGTGTGTGTGTGTGTGTGTGTGTATGTGTGTGCGCGCGCATGTTTGTCTGAGTGCGTGTAAGTGCGTGTGCCTGTGTGAATGCAGTATGTTTGTGTTGTTCTGACTGACTTCTCTTACGAAACACCAACACGATGCAACACACATATTTCATATCTTCTCCCTCAGCAGGAAAACCACTCAGATTCACCTGGGTGATGTCTGCAGCAGATGACCATAACTGTATTTGTAGTTTACATGACTGAGCAGTGTTCTGTCCTCAGATAAGCTGATGGACCTGAAGCAGGGAGACAATGCGTCCATCTTGAAGTCCTTCCCTCCAGTCACGGCTAAGCCCACCAAACAAAAGACCACAACCCTCGCCCCGGCCTTGAATGGTAAGATTCAGTGATGAGTGCACTTTCGTTTATAATAATGTCTTTGTGCATTCATGTTTGTACATGTGTGTGACCATGTATGTGTTTGAATCATGCTACATCTGAGTTTAATAGTTTGTGAATGGTTATGACAGACAGACAGACAGACAGACAGACAGACAGACAGACAGACACACAGACAGACAGACAGACAGACAGACAGACAGACAGACAGACAGACAGACAGACAAACAGACAGACAGACAGACAGACAGACAGACAGACAGACAGACAGACAGACAGACAGACAGACAGACAGACAGACAGACAGACAGACAGACAGACAGACAGACAGACAGACAGACAGACAGACAGACAGACAGACAGACAGACAGACAGACAGACAGACAGACAGACAGACAGAAGCTGAGAGAGCTGCCAGGGAATGCTAACACATCACAGTACGCTATTCATAACAAACTTCTCACTCTGCGGTTCTCAATCTCATCATCTGTCTTTCTGTAGCCACGGGTGACAACTCCTCTGTGTTCAGCTCTCTCCCTGCTTCGGAAGTGGACGCCATGGGCAAGAAGCGCTTCGTAGGTAAGGACACATGCATTATAACATTCTTCAACAAACCCACATGATTAAACTCACAGTGGACAGGGCCGGGGAATCACGGCTGTGGCGCTGGTACAAAAGGGGGGAAATTGATCTTGCAACTGGATGGCTGCTGAGTTAATAATCCTAACAACAATCCCCTATTGTTGGGCCCTTGAGCAAGTCCCTTAACTCCACAACATGCGCTCCATCCAGGCGCGCTGCGCTGCACTGCAGCTTGACCCTGTGCTCCTCTCACCTGTGTGTCTGTATGATGTGTGCAGGAGGGAGCTGTGACAATGGACAATGAAAGTTGTATTGTATCACTGTGGACATTAGCCTGGAGAACAATAACCTTTCGTGCTTCCTCTTAACGCCAGTTGTTTAGGATTGTCTTGCCTGTATTCACTATCCAGATTCTTGGATGAGCTCCAGTTGACTTAGAGCTCTTGTTTACGGAGTACAGAGGGGTATACTACAAAGCAGGATCAATGAGTTAGCCAGCTAACTTTGATAACAACACATTTTCAGGTTCATTAAGAAAGCTAAACTTCGATATGTGTTTTTGGTTGTTGAGTCAGTTAGACTATGCTCATTTCAAGCTTATCTTTAAAAAAAAATGTAACGTTATTTCATAATATAGTATTTAGGCAAGTTAGCTGGCTTACCAACCTGGTCTTAGAGCATTTCATATCATTCTGTACGTAAATCCGAAGCACTCCATTTGGTATTTTATTAGGATCCCCATTAGCTGTTGCAAAAGCAGCAGCTACTCTTCCTGGGGTCCACACAAAACATAAAACATAATACAGAATGACATAATACAGAACATCATTAGACAAGAACAGCACAAGGACAGAACTACATACATTTTTAAAAAGACACATGTAGCCTACATATCAATGCATACACACAAACTATCACATCATTTAGTATGATATGTTGCGAATTACAATTCGTATGATATGTTACGAATTTGCAAAACGTACAATATTTTACAAATTTCAATTTGTTGTGGCTAAAGTTAGCTATGCTAGGGGTTAGCGTTGAGGTTAGGAGTTAGGTTAAAGGGTTAGCGTTGGGGGAAGGGTTAGCTAGAAGGGTTAGGGGAAGGTTTAGCTAACATGCTAAGCAGTTGCAAAGTAGCTAAAAAGTAGTAAGTAGTTGCAAATGAGCTAAAGTTGTCTGTGATGAGATTCAAACACACAACCTTTGGGTCGATAGACGTTCGTGTTATACACCCACACGTCTACCCTCCTTTCCTTTTGGTTTGCCTTAAGTAACCTTTTGTCTTATGTAACCATACCAAACCTAACATATACTTTTTTTTCTTCTTTAAAAAAAAAAATCTTTATTTTAACAGGGAAAACAGACTGAGACCTGGATCTCTTTTACGGCTGTGCCCTGTGTAAACATGTTGACATGTACAGTTTTAGGCATACAGACAAGAACATTTCAAACATACAAAACAAAGACACAATTCAACAGAAACAATCACAGACAACATCATATTGATCCTCCATAACATTTTTTAAATGGGCAAGGGACACCAGAGTGTCTAACTTAAGTTGGATCTGCAGTTTGTTCCATAAATAAGGTGCAAAGGAACTAAAGGCAGTCCTACCCAACTCTGTGGAGACCGCAGGAGTCTCTAATGTAATCCACATCTGTGATCTGGTTTTAAAATTAGTATATCTAGTGGAAATTAATGATGATATATATGGAGGTAGTTTTAAAAGAAGTGCTTTATAAATAAACAAGAGAGCATGTTGCTCTCGTCTCACAGATAGAGAGGCCCAACCCACATGTTGATATAGGATACAGTGATGAGTTTTGTAACTATCACCCGTGATAAACCTGAGTGCACAATGGTAAATAGCATCCAGTGGTTTTAATATGTTTGCCGATGCATGCATATAGATAATATCACCATAATCTAAAACGGACATAAAAGTAGCCTGCACAATTTGTTTTCTAATTACGGAGGACAGACAAGCCCTGTTTCTGTAAAGGAACCCTATCTTGAATTTGAGCTTTTTTCCCAATTCAGTAACATGTTTTTTAAAAGAAAGCCTATCATCTAACCATACCCCTAAGTATTTATATGCAGAGACCTGTTTGATTTCAGTACCATCCAAGCTAGTGATTACAAAAGTGTTTCTAACTGAGAGTTTAGACCTAGAAAAAAACATGACATTTGTTTTCTTAGCGTTTAAAACAAGTTTAAGCTGTAAAAGAGACCCCTGTAGTATCCTAAAATCAGACTCCAACTGCATTAAAGCTTGGTCCGCTGTTGGAGCAATAGAGTACATCACTGTGTCATCTGCATATAAATGGAATTTACAATATCTGACATCATCACCAATGTTGTTTATATAAAGTGAGAACAATAGTGGGCCAATTATTGAACCCTGAGGGACACCTTTAAGTAACTATAAGGGGTCAGACTTGACCCTGTCGACCATGACGGCCTGAGTTCTATCTTTAAGATAGTCATAAAACCATCGGCAGGCATCAGTGCCCAGTCCTATAGATGACAGCTTACTCAAAAGGATAGCATGGTCTACAGTGTCAAAAAGCTTTTGACAAATCTACAAACAACGCAGCACAGTGCTTTCTATCATCTAAGGCATTTGCAATATAATTTACAACAAGCATAGTGGCTGATGTGGTACTGTGTTTAGATCTAAAACCAGATTGATTGGTGCTAAGAATACTGTTAGCAGAAAGAAAAGAATATAACTGTTTGTTGACTATAGATTCTAGGATCTTTGCCAGACAAGGGAGCCTAGAGATGGGTCGATAGTTATCCAAATCACTACCGTCACCTCCCTTATGTAATGGCAGAACAAAAGCTGCTTTCCACACCTTAGGGATAATTCCTGTGCTTAATTTTAGATTAAAAATGTGTGTCACTGAACCAGCAATGATAGGTGCAGCACACTTAAGTAAGTACGGGTCTAAATTGTCAACGCCTAAGGATTTCTTAGTATCAATGGCACACAGGGCAGCGAGAACCTCTGCTTCGGTTATTTTCTGGAAACTAAAAACAGGGTTACCATTTTTCAGACTAACGGTTGAAAAGCAAGACGAAAAATCAACTAACTGGCCAGTGCCACAATGGCCACTTTTCCTTTCAAATAAAAAAACAATTTCAATACTGATTTCAATGTCCCAGATTTACATTTACTATGTTATGTCTAGTCTATGAGACCAGGCTGGGCTTACTTACTCCTTTATACTGCTTTGTAGTATACCCCTCTGATGTGAGAGATGTAAACAATAATACAACTATACTGCTGATCATAAGCTGTTTGAGATTTGTTTCAGTGGCTGCAAAGTATAGGAATTTGACAAATATTAAATTAATTTCCTGTTTGTAATTAATGTGTCTTGAACCCAGAAGGAATACAATATGTGGCACTACATTACAGTGCATTGAAATACATTTAAGTAAATCTGTAGTTGCAATATTTTTCATTATCCAATTGTGTTCCTCTGTAGCTCAGTTGGTAGAACATTGGCCTTGCCACAGCAGGGTAACGGGTTCGATTCCCGCAATCACCCTTACGTAAAATGTATGTACGCTTGGTTGTCGCTTTGGATAAAAGCGTCTGCAAAATGGCATATATTTTTCTAATTCTACAGACTTCTGTCTTTTAAGTTATTATTGTTTGAACGCCAATTCTTCCATTTCTCCTGCAGCCCCTCATGTGATCTATAAGACTGACAAGAAGCCAGACGAACCGTGTTCCATAACAAAGTCCCTCAGCTTCTTCCCTGAGGAGGAGGGGGTGGAGCAGAACGTCACCGCACCCCCCCGCTTGCCCCCCTCCAACCTCACCGTGGTTACTGTAGAGGGATGCCCCTCCTTCGTCATCCTGGACTGGGAGAAGACCGACAACGACACCACAGGTTAAGGGGGAAGTGTGCTTGTGTACGTGCGTGCGTGCGTGTGTGTGCGTGCAGCAGCACATACCCAAAGAGGTTCATAAAACACTCCTGGTTATGGAAGAGTGAAGTCCTAACTCATAAGACTCTGTTACAATGGGTATTTTAATAACGTTATGAAACTCCATCTGTGCTCAATCAGGATATTTCTCTCCACAATGAAAACAAGTTGTGGAGATTTGAGACTACATATTTTCAGAGCGCTTTCTTTGGGGCCAATCCTTGCCAACCCCACCCAAATCCTCTGAATCCTGTGTCAAATGTTTATACTTGCCTCGTTAAGATGCTGCTGTGCCCATTTAAAATGAAATTGTTTATGTTAATATCCCATCTGTATGATATGAAGTTGTAAAGATGTAATTAAACATGTTGTGTGTGGATGTGTGGATTCCATGTGTGGATTTCCTGCTTCCCCTTTGATAGAGTATGAGGTAATTTCAAGAACCCATGGACCCAATGGAGAAGAGGTGTCCATCCTGACCACCAACCAGACTCACACTGCAGTGGAGAACCTAAAACCAGAGAACAGGTGTGTGTCTATGTATGTTTTTGAGTGGTGTGTGGAGGCTTGCTGGAGCAGGGTTGGGTTGGTAAGGCTCAATGGCTTTATTAATGATGCTGGATCCTGGTCTTGGTTTTGGCTGGGATCTACAGATTCAGAGTATTAACCAGATTTACCAGAACCTACCACTGGGCTGGATTTGCTCACCCACAGACCACCATCTAAACATCACACATGGAACAGCCATTAGAATTGTGTGTGTGTGTGTGTGTGTGTGTGTGTGTGTGTGTGTGTGTGTGTGTGTGTGTGTGTGTGTGTGTGTGTGTGTGTGTGTGTGTGTGTGTGTGTGTGTGTGTGTGTGTGTGTGTGTGTGTGTGTGTGTGTGTGTGTGTGTGTGTGTGTGTGTGTGTGTGTGTGTGTGTGTGTGTGTGTGTGTGTGTGTGTGTGGGAGAGAGAGAGGTATTGAGTGTTAGTGTGTGTGTCTGTGAAAGAGAGAAGGGGAGATTAAGGCAGAAAGAGAGAGAGGGAGGGAATGGCCTCGATGCACTCAAGGCTGTCTGGAGAATAAAAATATCAAGTGTCAGTGTTGGAGATGGGTGGAATATAAACTCAAGCTCCACAAAAGTTAGCATTATGGTGAACAAGAGTGACTAAGTTTTCCTTTACTGGGAAAGCTATCAGCATGGCATTCGGGATTGAAAGTATATTAAAAATGAGATTTCGGTATTTACTGAGCTAGGCACACCGGTGCCTTGACACCGTGTTGACTATTTATCTTTCCCTTCTTTTTCAGTTACGAGTTCAAAGTGAAACCCAAGAATGAGCTTGGGGAAGGGCCTGCCAGCGAGCCAGTGTTGTTCAACACAGAGTCAGGTAGGTGTAGAGCGGAAAGGACACCCAGCCAATGTATTGGATTACACTTATGTAATGGAGCCGGAATGGAGGCCAGCTCCAGATAGAAGTTCTAGGATTAGCTTATCTTTCCCATAACCTAACATTAGTCCCTGATTCAATCAGATCGAGCGTTGATCCGCGTTGGCCGACAACCGCATAGTGGATGTTCTGGTGGTGTTGGAGGTGTAACTGCGGTATGACCTGACAAATCAGTGAGCGGCTGCTTTTATATGTCACAAACCACACCTTTTCTTTCTTAGATCTGATATCATCTAGCACTGAAGCGTTGATGGAAAGAATGCAAAACTGACGTTAGATCAGTGTCTAGACCTAGGACCACAATTCCCACCATTAGCATCGTAGAGCCCCATTAGTTGCGCTGGTGAATTAGTAAATGTCAATCAGCAACCACACTGTCTGTTTCAATTGTAATACTTTGCATTAGCCTGGCTTAGCCTCTAAGCTAAGTATCTAACAGGATCCCTGATAGCTTTCCAGACGTGTCTCAAATTAGTCACTTGTTAATAGGACATCTTAGCCTTTAGCTAATGGATATGTGTAAATAGTTAGCTGCTTGCTACCTATTTTTAGTCATTTAGCAGACGCTTTTATCCAGAGTGACTTCCAGTAGTGAGCGCATACATTTTTCATACTATTTTTAAACTGGTCCCCTGTGGGAATTGAACCCACAACTCTGCCATTGCAAGCACCATACTCTACCAACTGAGCCACACGAGACCCAGGGTGAAAAATAACCTCTGCGACCACTGGGCTGTTATTGATTGAGACCTATCCTGTCTTTCGGTCCTGTCTTTCAGCCAGGTTTTTCATCAATCCCCTACTCCAGTGGCGGTCGGTGCCTTTTTTATGAGCAGGGCCTTATTTCTATTACACCATATTTGTCATTCATATTCCATTCACCCAGCTCAATGTAACATCGATAGGTTGAGGTTACTACATTATACTCAAATTTTCCCTGTATCCTTCATGAGGTAGCTACAACCTAGCCTATGAATGAACATTTACAACATAGGTGCACATGTCTAGAGAATTTTGAATAATCAAGATGACAGACAGTGACACATTCAATACCGCCTTGCTTACCTGCTGCATCTAGCTGATCTAGGGTGTAATCATTAGTCCAACAGTTGCAAATAAGAGTTTCTATTGGACAAATTCAGGTATGTTTATCCCCGTTTCGTTCCGTTTGCTTCCGTTTAAGAAACGGTTTTCAACAGAATTGGCAGAATGAATACACCACTGACAACACGCAAACAGTTCACTTTCATAGCAGTTCCAGTGTTGGATAGCCATAGCCAGCTAGCTAACATAGAGTTCCTCTCTGTTTGAGTAGGGTGTGTGAGTAGGCTAAACTAGCTAGCTGTATTTGCTAGCTAAGTGAAAGTAAAAAAATAATAAAACCAAATCTCTCTCTCGCTTCTTAATTTTGGAATAAATTAATTTGTTTAAAACTGTTCAACTATTGTCTTTCTCTCTTTTTGAGTCAACTAATCACCGCATTTTATGCACTGCAGTGCTAGCTAGCTGTAGCTTATGATTTCAGTACAAGATTCATTCTCTGATCCTTTGATTGGGTGGACAACATGTCAGTTCATGCTGCAAGAGCTCTGATAGGTTGGAGGACATCCTCCGGAAGTTGTCATAATTACAGTGTAAGTTTATGGAAGGGGGTGAGAACCATGAGCCTCCTAGGTTTTGTATTGAAGTCAATGTACCCAGAGTAGGACAGAAGCTAGCTGTCCTCCAGCTACACCATGGTGCTACCCGACAGAGTGCTGAGGTTACTGTAGACCTTCATTGCAAAATAGTGTGTTTTCGTCAATTATTTGGTGACGTGAATATATTTAGTATAGTTTTTAGTAATGTTTCACTATTTTTATTTTGATGAAATTCACTGAGGAGGATGAATCCCCTTCCTCCTCTGAGGAGCCTCCACTGCCCTACTCCCGTACACAGCACACTCCAGGAAGAGATGGAGAGCTAACGCCAGGGTGCAACATTCCGAAGGGAGTGTATAGGGACCTGATCATATTGGACATTGATAGGCATTGAGTTTAAGCCCTCATGGTCAGGGAAAACTCTTGACCCAAGTCATAGTCACATAATAGTTACAGATGGACCAGATTTTCGGAGTCATATCATATCCGTTATGCACACTAAAATACTAAATCAACTCAATGAGCTAATTTGTTCCAAAGCAACATTGTGTCCAAGCAGTAATAAGACTCCACTGATGGGACTGGGCTGGGCTAATGTCCAACCCTGTGGTGATAGCGCTAATAGAGAAGAGTGATTGGTCCAATGGTTCTTTTCCCTGTAGTGAAATCCCTGGGAGACACAACGTTTTATGTGCTAACTAGAACAATGTGCTAACCAGGACAATGTGCTAACTAGAACAATATGTGTTTTTGTTGTAATCTGAACCATGGTTTTAATATTATCTGTTACTGCCCAAGCGTGAGTATTGTTCTATTACTGTATTAATGTGGTAATAATGGACTGATGTGTGACTAACGATGCCTTCTCTCTTTTACTCTCTCTCCTCTGTAGCGGACCCTCGGGTGAGTGAGAATGTCTCAGGTGAGTGGACTCTCAGTATGTCATGTTCACACATCTTTCCTCCCTAGTTTGTATCCCATTCTCTGTGCCTATCATATCAATCCTTAGATCTTGTTTTCTCTGCTGCCTCCAGGTAAAGATGCTATCTGGACACAGTTCCCCTTCAAGGCAGATTCCTACTCGGAGTGTAACGGGAAGCAGTATGTGAAGAGGACCTGGTACCGCAAGTTTGTGGGCATTCAGCTGTGCAACTCCCTTAGATACAAGATCTACATGAGCGACTCGCTCACCGGTCAGTATAGTATAGTAAGAGTGTTTGTCTATGTTTTTTCTGTCTATGCTATACCTTGTATCTGTGCATGTACGTATATGAAGAGTTTATAGGTTACATTGGAATTTTGAACAAGGTTTAACTAACCAGAGCCATAACCTTTGACCTCTGACCTTGTGCAGGCAAGTTCTACAACATCGGGGACCAAACTGGTCATGGGGAGGACCACTGCCAGTTTGTAGATTCTTTCCTGGACGGACAAACAGGCAGCCAGCTATTGGCCGACCAACTACCCAGCCGATCAGGTAGAGTACTGGGCCAAATACTGGAACCCGTTAGAGACATTAGTGGGAAAGAACCGTAGACACATGTACAGGTGCCCATAACCACGGTTCTTGGTCACTTTTCAATGACTACTGAAGTTTGCGGTTTCAGGGTTAACTATGGGAAACACTGATCTCTAGACTATGTTAAAAGACCATTCACATTCCAAACCATTTGTAAAAGAAGGGTTCTCATATTCCCTCTGCTCTATTGTCTCAGGTTTCTACCGGGCTATGCGTCAGGAACCGGTCAACTTCGGCGAGATCGGAGGGAACTCGCACGCCACCTACGTTGGCTGGTACGAGTGCGGAACACCCATACCTGGGAAATGGTAAGACCCCTCCACCAGAGGGGTGGCCAGGAAGATGCCTGACTGGAAGAATGATGATCTCACCAGGGTGAGAGGAGGACTGAGGAGGTCTCAGTGGCCCTTGAGGTGGGCTTCTCCCTCTTGTTACCATGGAGACTGTGTCAGTATGTTACCATGGAGATGCATCTGTCTGTCTGTCAGATGGTGATGGCCCACATTCCATTGTATAAAAGTTTACAGGACCATACCTTGTCATGGAACTCTGAGTTCTTTTGTCATATCTCCTTAGGGGATCTATTCAATCCGCATTACGGAAGTTCAGCATTACAGTGTGATTGAAATTTAAAGGCAATGTTCCTGCTTTAGCAGAGACTGCTTTTACGTAAACACTGCTTATGTCGGCTAAATCCGAAATGACCTTTAAATTTCCATCACGGAATCTGTTACTCTTCAGCTTTACAGATTGAACCGAGCCCTAAATCTCATCTCACTATTTATCAAACACAACATGAGGCAGTACTCAAAACCTGTAAAAATGTAAGAGAAGTTGATAAAGGTATTTCAGAGTGCTTCAAGAGGTTACATATGAACGCCGGAAACTGTTGGGAAGCTGGCTCCCTAAAAATGTAATAACGTGTATGATGTTATTTATCAAGCAGTTGTTATTCAATGTTTCTTGTGGTTTATATTAGCCAGTCTGCTAAAAGGGTTGCTATAACACAAAAGCCTCTGCAAAAAAAGAAAAAAAGCATTATACACGCACACGCACACACACACTAAATTCGTCACTCATACACACATACTCAATACCCTTTCTTGATTGGTCCTGTAGGATTAACAGTTGCTGTTTGCACAATATGAAATTATTATTTATATTTTACCACAGCATTTTTGACTACTTGTTTCTGATATGCTAGAAGGGCATTCTAGAATGGACATAAAAAAACATAACGGGACAGTTGGACAAGATATCAGGACACCTTGCAATCATGACGCAATATTCGCCTACACATGCAGACCGTACTTGCTACAAAGTTACAGAAATCTAAACCATCAACCACAGTAACGGAAATTGGATACATTCAAAATAAAGGTCCAACGAGGAAAAACATAGCTAGCTAGCATTGATTTGTTCATGCAGAGACATATATTTTGGAGCATCTGATGATCTAACGTGGTGAGTAGGGCTGTTGAGGTGACTATTATCGCCACACCGGCAGTCATGAGTCATGACTGCAGTAAAATCCTAGGTGATTTTATTCTCCTCTTATTCTCCTCTTATGCACTCTGGACATGTGTTAGTAGTACCCAACTCGCTAATGATCAACAGGTCCTAATGGCCTGGTGATCAGGACTCTCTCTAACCACTCTGACAACAATGCAAATGCAATCAAAAATCACAACACTTATCATCAGAACAGTATGATGCATTTAAATCTCACCTCACTATGATGATCAATTTGAAGAAAGAAGTTCAGCAACAGGTTGAAACTGAGTGGAAAACATGGACGTTGTGGATGTTGCTTCAAAGCCAAACACAACGAAATGGACGCTTTCAAAGGTGATGACTAATTCAAAACACCCATATGCATATTAGAGCTTACGCATGTAGTCCTATATAAACTCAGCAAAAAAAGAAACGTCCTCTTACTGTCAACTGCATTTATTTTCAGCAAACTTAACATGTGTAAATATGTGTATGAACATAACAAGATTCAACAACTGAGACAAAAACGGAACAAGTTCCATAGATATGTGACTAACAGAAATGGAATAATGTGTCCCTGAACGAAGGGGGGGGGGGGGGGGGGTCAAAATCAAAAGTAACAGTCAGTATCTGGTGTGGCCACCAGATGCATTAAGTACTGCAGTGCATCTCCTCCTCATGGACTGCACCAGATTTGCCACTCTTCCACCAAGGCACCTGCAAGTTCCCTGTCATTTCTGCAGGGAATGGCCCTAGCCCTCACCATCCGATCCAACAGGTCCCAGACGTGCTCAATGGGTTTGAGATCCGGGCTCTTCGCTGGCCAAGGCAGAAACCTGGCATTCCTGTCTTGCAGAAAATCATGCACAGAATGGCTGTGCGTGATTTCCTGCAAGACAGGAATGTCAGTGTTCATGCTGGAGGGTCATGTCAGGATGAGCCTGCAGGAAGGGTACCACATGAGGGAGTACCACATGAGGGAGGAGGATGTCTTCCCTGTAACGCACAGCTTTGTGATTGCCTGCAATGACAACAAGCTCAGTCCGATGATGCTGTGACACACCGCCCCAGACCATGACGGACCCTCCACCTCCAAATCGATCCCAGTCCAGAGTACAGGCCTCGGTGTAACACTCATTCCTTCGACAATAAACGCGAATCCGACCATCACCCCTGGTGAAACAAAACTGCGACTCGTCAGTGAAGCGCCCTTTTTGCCAGTCCTGTCTGGTCCAGCGACGGTGGGTTTGTGCCCATAGGCGACGTCATTGCCGGTGATGTTTGGTGAGGACGTGCCTTACAACAGGCCTACAAGCCCTCAGTCCTGCCTCTCTCAGCCTATTGCGGATAGTCTGAGCACTGATGGAGGGATTGTGCGTTCCTGGTGTAACTCGGGCAGTTGTTGTTGCCATCCTGTACCTGTCCCGCAGGTGTGATGTTCGGATGTACCGATCCTGTGCAGGTGTTGTTACACGTGGTCTGCCACTGCGAGGACGATCAGCTGTTCGTCCTGTCTCCCTGTAGCGCCGTCTTAGGCATCTCACAGTACGGACATTGCAATTTATTGCCCTGGCCACATCTGCAGTCCTCATGCCTCCTTGCAGCATGCCTAAGGCACGTTCACGCAGATGAGCAGGGACCCTGGGCATCTTTCTTTTGGTGTTTTTCAGAGTCAGTAGAAAGGCCTCTTTAGTGTCCTAAGGTTTCATAACTGTGACCTTTATTGCCTACCGTCTGTAAGCTGATAGTGTCTTAACGACCATTCCACAAGTGCATGTTCATTAATTGTTTATGTTTCATTGAACAAGCATGGGAAACAGTGTTTAAACCCTTTACAATGAAGATCTGTGAAGTTATTTGGATTTCTACGAATTATCTTTGAAAGACAGGGTCCTGAAAAAGGGACGTTTCTTGTTTTGCTGAGTTTATAAGCCAAGGCCCCAAGTTTTTTGGGGGGGACATAAAAGACTGAAAACAGCAAATCAGCTCCAAGTGATCTTAATTTTGGCAATCGGTTCCAATGTATTCCCACACATAATAGAGAGATATATAATCGCATATAAATGTAAGCAAGGGTTGAAATTATTAATACTTAGTCAAATATATCTGTTTGCCCTTATTGCGGGCAATTTGCTGTCTACAAATTTGTAATTATGTTCCGGCCCCCTGACCAAAAATATAAAATAAAATAAATACTGATTTGACATTTGGTACATAATTGGTCTAGCTTAAAATAAACAAATTCAGAGTTGGCCTACAATTATACTGAATTTGTATTTGAATTTCCTCGTAATAACCACTGGTGAGTGATGTGAACATGAATTTCTGTGTTCCCTACTGTTGCAGTCATGATGCAAGTGGAGCTATGCTGTCAAATCCTCCCACGTTCCTAGTTTGACCCGTCGTTTTCAGCAACTGATATTTTGGAATTTGGTTATCATATTGGAAGGTTTACTAGCAACAAACTACAGTGCATTCGGAAAGTATTCAGACCCCTTGAATTTTTTCACATTTTGTTAACCTGTTGAGGACCCCTTCAAGATAGGATCCCGTTAACGGGATTGATTTTGACAACAGCCAGTGGAAAATCAGAGCGCCAAATTCAAAACAGCTAAAATCTCATAATTCCATTTTCTCAAACAATCAACTATTTTACACCATTTTAAAGATAAGACTCTCGTTAATCCAATCACATTGTCTGATTTCAAAAAGGCTTTACGGCGAAAGCATAAAATTAGATTATGTTAGGACATAAACTTCACAAGAAAAACCACACAGCCATTTTCCAAGCAACTAGATGCATCACAAAAACCAAAAGTACAGCTAAAATATTCACTAACCTTTGATGATCTTCAGATGGCACTCATAGGACTTCATGTTACACAATACATGTATGTTTTGCTCGATAAAGTTCATATTTATATCCAAAAACCCCATTTTACATTGGCACGTAATGTTCAGAAATGTTTTCCCTCTAAACCTTCCGTGGAATGAGCAATGAGCACACATATTACAGAAATACTCATCATAAACTTTGATCAATATACAAGTGTTATGCACAGAATTATAGATAGACTTGTCCTAAATGCTACCGCTCTGTCAGATTTCAAAAAAGGTTCATGGCAAAAGCACAATTTGCAATAATCTGAGTACAGCCCAGAAGACACCAACAACTAGCAAACAGAAACCCGCCATCTTGGAGTCAATAAAACTAAGAAATTACATTATAAATATTCACTTACCTTTGATTATCTTCATCAGAAGGCACTCCCAGGAACCCCACCTCCACAATAAATGTTCGATAAAGTTCATATTTATGTCCAAATACATCCATTTTGTTCGCGCGTTAGGTTCACTATCCACAACGCGCGTGCTTACTTAGTCCAGACGAAAAGTAAAAAAAGTTATACTACAGTTTGTAGAAACATGTCAAACGATGTATAGAATCAATCTTTAGGTTGTTTTTAACATATATCTTCAATAAAATTCCAACCGGACCTATCCGTTCTCTTTAGGAGTGAATTTGAACTCAGCTTGCTCCCAAGTCCTTGCGCGTGACTGTACCCATGCCTTATAATGGGACACCTACTTCCTTGGGCTGTTATTCCCATCATATTCACCATAGAATCCTCAAACAAGGTTCTAAAGACTGTTGACATCTAGTGGAAGCTTTAGGAAGTGCAAAATGAACCCTAAGTCACTGTATGCTGTAAAGGCAATCACTTGAATAAACTACAACCTCAGATTTCCCACTTCCGGTTTGGATTTTTCTTAGGTTTTTGCCTGCCATATGAGTTCTGTTATACTCACAGACATCATTCAAACAGTTTTAGAAACTTCAGTGTTTTCTATCAAAATCTAATAATATGCATATTCTACCTTCTGGGCCCGAGTTGCAGGCAGTTTAATTTGGGTACGTTTTTCATCCGTCCGTGAAAATACTGCCCCCTATCCCGAAGAGGTTTTAAGTGACAGCCTTATTAAATTGACTAATTTGTTTTTTTCTCATCAATTTACACACAATACCCCATAATGACAAAACGAAAACAGATTTTTTGAAATTTTTGTATTCAGACCCTTTGCTATGAGACTCGAAATTGAGCTCAGGTGTATCCTGTTTCCATGGATCATCCTTGAGATGTTACTACAACTTGATTGGAGTCCACCTGTGGTAAATCCAAACGATTGGACATGATTTGGAAAGGCACACTCCTGTCTATATAAGGTTCCATAGTCGACAGTGAATGTCAGAGCAAAAACCAAGCCAAGTGGTCGAAGGAATTGTCCATAGAGCTCAGCGACAGGATTGTGTTAAGGCACAGATCTGGGGAAGGGTACCAAAAAATGTCTGCAGTTTTGAAGGTCCTCAAGAACACAGTGACCTCCATCAGTCTTAAATGGAGGAAGTTTGGAACCACCAAGACTCTTCCTAGAGCAGGCTGCCTGGCCAAACTGAGCAAACGGGGGAAAAGGGCCTTGGTCAGGGAGGTGACCAAGAACACAATGATCACTCTGATAGCACTCCAGAATTCCTGTTTTCGCTTTGTCATTATGGGTTATTGTGTGTATATTTATGAGAAAAAAACAATTTAATCCAGTTTAGAATAAGGCTGTAATGTAACAAAATGTGGAAAAAGTCAAGAGGACTGAATACCTTTTGAATGCACTGTACTTAGCTAGCTCTAGCCTATCGTTTGATATCAATGTGATCTCCTCATAATGAACAGTGTGAGTGTCCTGACGAGAAGGCAAACTTTTCTAGCTATGCCAGGCAAAATCTGGTATCATCAGCTCATTGTTATGGATGCATCAAAATTAATTTAAATAGAAAACAACTTAAACAAACAAATGCAGCTACTTTGCTGTTATTCTGGCTGCAGAGGTCGTGATGGTGTTAACCGTAGCTAGTTGGCTAGCTAGCAAGCAAGGGACAAGGACATTGCCAGCGAGCATGGCAACGGAACATATAGAATGAACAACTGTGGCTCACCCATCAATAAACAAACAAACTGGGTCGCGCCTCTAGCAACATTTAGAAAAATTCAAAAGTTTAATTCTCTTAAATTTTTATCAACCGTTTTTTTTGTATTTCTACCGGTAAATTGACACTACTTAGTCCATTATTTACAAGGTAATATACAGAACAATATTTCTGAACTCCCATTAAGTCTCAACATAAAGTTTGTACTGCAAGGTGGTTCTACTGACTTCAGGTGTGTCAAGCACTTGGAAAAACACCTGAATGGGTTCTGTAGCCAATGAACGACCAAATAAGAGAAACGAGCATCAGATACTGAGGCCTTGTAAGATTCAAGGGCTCAGTTGGAAAGAACAGCATACGGGATGCTTTGTTCTTTCACTCATCTGGAGTCATTTCAATTTAGAGAATGTGCCAGGAATGTAATGTTATGTGGACTGATGCACATTGGAAGTGACCCAAATTGTCCACCTCTGGGGCCTGTTCAGGAGGGTGCAACATCGGTGTTCAAATGGAAACGTATTGTGTATGTACAATGAGGAAATGTCCATTTTATACAGTACATCCATCTACAACATGCTGAACATTTCAACTCACCAATGACACCCTTTGTCTTTAGCCTTGCAATCTTTTGCTACATTTGGACCAACCTGTTTGAGTTTAAATATTAGACAACCATGTCAGTAAAGGCTTATTTTTATGTGGAAACCAACAACCTAATTAAGATTGTTTTACATTGTGTATAGCTGCTCACAAATGGCTGCAGGTGTTATTTTCAATCCCAATTGTTATGTTAATGTTGAACAGAAAATTGTATTTTTGTTTCAGATATGTACAACCATTCCTGTATCTATTTTCTACAATAAATCCTTAAGTATGGTTATTTTTAACTACTGCTCTGACTGTTGTAAATGCATTGGGCATATCTGTATGTGTGGTGTTCATATGGTCATAGAATTAGCAAGTGGACACACACAAAAACACATTTCACTCTTTTGGGCCTTAGTTGACTAAAGACAGGCAGAGCTGAGGGAACAAGCACATTTTTCACCGCCAGCCAACCACAATGCCTGATTAGAAAAACAAATAGCAACACCAGCATTACCACACTTTTCCAAATCCACCTAGGTGGGAGGAAAGGCTCTCGAAAGCTAAGCTCAACACAGAGCTGTGAACTCACAAACCAGTGAGGGGACGGAGAGAGGGAAAGAATCAAAACAAAGACAGACAACTTCAAGCTGGGTTTCAAAGCCTTTATTAGGTTCCAGAGAAAATGCTAGTTCATACATAAACTAAAATGTCACTTCAAGGTGGAATTTCTGATTGATATTAGTACAAACCAGTGAGGAAAATAAAGAGCCAATAGCAATAAACAATGAGGTGATTTAAGAGGCTAAACATGGAAGGATTCTTCTGGATGATCAAAACTACACCTCCCATAATTTAACACGCAGCTAGTGTTCTCAATCAAGGGCAAGATTCCATGACACAATACCAACATGGCGGTGAGGAAAACAAAGAAAAAAAACAAAGAAAAATAAAATAAAAATAAGAGTTGAACACTATTTCACTAGTCTCTCATACACACATCTTTAGACGCGCTTCCGCAAACTACTGTCTATCCCAAAACCAGTTAAATGCAATACGAATCAACGTCCTCTCTGTTGACCAGCGTATACAGATGCATGTATGCATTACAGATGTCAGACTAGCAAAATAAAATGTGTGAAAAGAATAAACAGCTTTCATACACCAGCCTGTTTTGGTCTTTTCAGGTGAGTACTTACAGACTGACTACATGTTCACAATGACAGACACACAGGGCTGGAGAGTGAGGCCTAGAGCTGGGCGATATGGACACAAATCCATATTACGATAAATTACTGAATTATCACCATAACGATTAATAGAACAATAAGTTTTGAACATTAATGTGCACCAGTAAGCCTACATCTGTATTTTACCATAACCTTAGAACTACTACAACTTTAAAATGTTGTAACTATCAAAAGTAATGTTGGCAATAGCCCATATTAGCAAACTTATTTAATTTCAAACTTCACCTCTCTCTAGTATAGGCTACTGATTGTGGTTATTGATATGAGTAAAATGTCCTCGATAAATGGTCAGTGTGATCAGTGTTGATAACTTTTGGTTTATCGTCCCAGCTCTATTAGAGTACATTGTGTGTCGTACAGCAGGGCCATAACACATCGGTGTGTGTGGTGAAGGGGCGAGACAGAATACAAACAGACGATCAGACTGAGGGTTTGTAGCTTGTTTGGGATATACACTCCTCAATATCTGGAGGACTGAGAGGGATGGACAGATTAGCAGACCATGTTTACCGAACCCAAGCCTAACAGCCAGGACACGCAGGGGAGAGGTGGGTGGATAACATTCCCCGTTCCTTCCCCTCTTTTACCGGTACCCGGGACCAGGCTGGGCGTAACCCGAGCCGAAGGGGGGCCGGTTGCGGGCGTAGGGGTTTGACACCCCGGGAGGGGGGGTGACGTTGCTACCGGGGGTAGGGGTGTAGCCGGGACGGGGCTGGTACCCCTGGCCAGGCTGGGGCTGGGAGCCGGGGGGCAGGCTGTAGTTGGCAGGCTGGTTGGCCTGGGAGGTGTAGTTTTGGGGAGGGAAGACCCCTGGGGGGTACTGCTGTGCACCCTGAGGTGGAGGAGCCTGCTGTTGGCCTCCCTGGAAGCCGGGGGCTGGGGTCTGGCCAGGTGCGGGGGCTTGGGAGGTGGGGGCAGGGTAGTTCTGGAAAGTTTGCGGCTGTTGGGGCTGAGGGCCGCCAGGCTGCGGGGCCCCGGGCTGGGGGGTGTATCCTGCTGAGAGAGCGAGAAAGAGAGTTGGGGAGAGAAGTAGAGTATAACTTTTAGTTGTGATTCATAGCATCATTTCTGTGAAGCTCTGGGCCATTGTTATAAGATTAGCCTGTCCTTCTTGGACCTTTTCTAAAGGAAAGTGTGATGAGGAATGAGTGTGTCTTACCAGGGTACTGCATGCCATACTGCTGCTGTGGTGCTGGCTGCTGGGGTGGGTATCCACCTGGGGCCTGGTACTGGTACATCTGACCTGGAGAAGGAAGAAAGAAAGACATTAGTATGATTGCTGGGGAAGGAAGCACACACACACACACACACCTGGCTAGAATCAGACAGAATGGGCGTAGTGCAAACAGCTCCAACCGCTATAATTAAAAAAGGATTGGTTCCTCAAAGCCCTGCACCCAGACAACGCTCTATGGCACATCACAGTCAGCTGTACAGATCCAAGCTAAACACACAATTTCGCTCCCTTGCTCGCTCTTACTTACACACTGGTCTATCCAAATAAATGTGTGTATTGGGTCAAAGCGAGTGTCGTCTGTCTAAACAGGTCTGTGTCAGTAGACAGCCACTTTCCTCCCAGCTTTTATTAGCCATGACCTCACGTCTAACTGGGTGTGTGTAGTCGTGTCCCATTTAAAAAAACCTTTTTTTTTTTTTAAGTCTAGAATTGCATGTCCCCTTAATAACGTGGACTGAGGAGTGGGTTTAAGAGAGTCTGAAAATAAAAGCAAACTACACTCGCAAAACACTGAAACCGTTGGCCAACTAAAGTTTTCCAGTGAGTCTCACCATGTTCAGCAAACATGTAGAGTTGGCCACCAGTGTATTCCCTTTACAAGGCCTGTATCGCACACCCAAAGCCCCTGGCGTATAAAGTAGGGCGACGACGTATTAAAAACACAGAGTAAAAGGATAATGAGAGAAGGCTGGTTTACGGTTCACTGGTTTTTCATCTGCCGGTTAAAGCAGAGCGTTGATTTTCCACTCTTAGAGAGGGCTCGTAACAGAGCCCTATGGAACTCCTTTGTGAGGGAATAGGGCCTGGAGATTGATGCTAGGCTATCAGTAAGCTAATGAAACAGTAATTTATGTGATAGTTCACTCAAGAAAGCGGCAGAAAGATCCAAAAATTTGCAGCAGTTCATTATGATAAATAACCAATAATGACCTACGAGAAAAAGGTGAAGTTCGAAATGAAATAACTGTATTAATATGGGTGATTGTTGATGGGACAGTTGATAGCTACAACTTTTAAAGTTGTAGTAGTTTTAAGGGGTAATATTAATATTTTTCATTCAATATGGTTATAATTCTGTCAATTTATTATGTTTAACTTTCTTCCATATTGCCCAGCTCTCACAACCCCCACACCAGGGTTTCCATTTAAAAAAAAAAAAAAAAGTGGTGCCTGACAACGTGATCTGGAAGATTTCAATTTACTGTCCATTTGAGAAATGTACCAGACCCATATGCACTGGGTGAGTAACCCATTAGAGCGTCCACCCACGGTGTTCAGAATAACAGAAACCACATTTACATTATGGTAATGCATGTTAACAGAACATGACACTCCTGTAATGAAGCAGACAATAAAACAATTTAACATTTGCCAAAATGTAATTTGCAGGAAAACACCATTCTAAACACTGCACCTGATGCCAGCAGTATATGACAGAGATGAAAATCTGTTAGAATCTTAGAGGGGGAATCTAAAGATGCAACAACTAGGATGGGTTGATATGACTAGGATTGTGTCTTCGGCTCCTGGACAACAAAAGAAAGTTGATATGAAAACCAATAGAACAGGAGAGAAATGGCATATGATGAGGAAGTCTTTCAAAAGGCGGCGCGTGTGGCAAAAAGCCTAGCTGATTATTAAGTTGCGGCTGTTAGTGAAAAGCATTGAAAATGTGTCTTGAGTATAATTTTTAAATGTTAAGACAAGGTGTGGCGATGATAACCTATAGGTGTGTCTCTCTCCAGAATGCACTCAGCTGTATCCTGACAAATCTTATGTATTCATTGTGGGAATTGTTTGCCCTTTGATTGTTTCTTTATCAATTTCACCTGTAGTAAATGTACCGTTAATCCCCGTCATCTGGTTACAATCATTTCTGTTAATACATTGTATTACTACACTGAACAAAAATAAACGTAACATGCAACAATTTCAAAGATTTTACTAAGTTACAGTTCACATAATGAAAGCAGTCAATTGAAATCAATGCATTAGACACTAATCTATGGATTTCTCATGACTACAGATATGCATCTGTTGGTCACAGATACCTTTATATAAAAAATAAAATAAAAGTAGGGAGGTGGATCAAAAAAAAAGTCAGTATCTTGTGACCACCATTTGCCTCATGCAGCGCGACACGTCTCCTGTGCATAACGCACACGAGGCCATGCATTATGTTGAAACATAAGGTGATGGCGGCGGATGAAATGGCACAATAGGCCTCAGGATGCCGTCACGGTATCGCCGTGCATTCAAATTGCCATCAATAAAATGGAATTGTGTTTGTTGTCCGTAGCTGATACCTGCCCACACCATAACCCCACACCATAACCCCACCACCACGGGGGACACTGTTCACAACACTGACATCAGCAAATCGCTCACAAACACACCACCATATCTGCCCAGTACAGTTGAAACCGGTATTCATTTGTGAAGAGCACACTTTTCCAGAGTGCCAGTGGCGAGCACTTGCCCAATTGGTTACGACACCGAACTGCAGTCAGGTCAAGACCCTGGTGAGGACAACGAGCACGCAGATGAGCTTCCCTGAGACGGTTTCTGACAATTTGTGCAGAAACTCAGTTGTCCAAACCCACACTTTTCAGCTGTCTTGGAGTCTGGTCTGAGACGATCCCGCAGGTGAAGAAGCCAGATGTAGAGGTTCTGGGCTGGCGTGGTTACTCGTGGTATGCGGTTGTGAGGCCGGTTGGACCTACTGTCAAATTCTCTAAAACGAAGTTGGAGGCAGCATTTGGTAGAGAAATTAACATTACATTATCTGGCAACAGCTCTAGAGTTACACAGTACCGTTGAAACATCCACGAGCGTCACTGTTATTAGCTTCATGACTGACATTTGTAAGAGCAATGTCAGCCCCATGAGCATCCGGAGTCTGACGGCACTGTGGGTCGACGAGGATTTCGTACTGAGGAAAGCCGTATTGCATGCTCAAGAACATGCTCAAGAATGGGCTGGTTATCATACCGCTGCTGCCATTTCAATGGCATTTGAGAACATGTTTGAAACATGAACACACTACTAGCACCATTCGAACAACTGACTGGAGAAATAAGCTAATCAACTGTCTGCAGACGTGATACCATCTGTCATGGCACTGAAACGCCTGCTCAACAAAACTGCCGACACAGACCGTGGGGTTTATAGGGCTAGGCCCCTTTTTTCTACATTTGACGGAATAACGTGCCCAAAGTTAACTGCCTGATGCTCAGGCCCTGAAGCAAGGATATGTATATAATTGGTAGCATTGGAAAAAAAAAAAACACTGAGGGTTGTAGAAATGTTAAAATAATGTAGGACAGTATAACATAATAGATATGGTAGGAGAAAATCCAAAGAAAAACCAACTGGATTTATTGTTGTTGTGAGACCATGCTCTTACAATGGAACGTATAAGGGCATACTGGAAATTCCTATGACTTCCACAGGGTGTCAGCAGTCTATGTTCAAGGTTTCAGGCTTGTAACTTCAAAAACGAAGAAGAAATATCAGTTTTAGTACAGGGGCCTTGGAAATTCGTGTTTGCGCGCACCATGAAGAAAGGACGCACCTGCTAAAAATTGGTTTCCTATTGAACATACTTCTTTCCGTAAGAAATATTATAGTTTGATTACATTTTAGGATATCTGAGGAGTAAAAAGAAATGCATTTTGACTTGTTGAAACAATGTTTAGGGGTAGATTTTCGGATTCCTTTCTCTGCATGTTGAACGAGTGGATTCCTCAAATCGATGGCACCAACTAAACAGACTTTTGGGATATAAAGCAGGATTTTATCTAACAAAACGACACTAGATGTTATAGCTGGGACCCTTTGGATGACAAATCAGAGGAAGATTTTCCAAAAGTGAGTGAATATTTCATCTTTATTTGTGAATTTATGAAACCTGTGCCGGTGGGAAAATATTTTGATGTGGGGCGCCGTCCTCAATCACATGGCATGCTTTCGCTGTAATAGCTACTGTAAATCGGACAGTGCAGTTAGATTAACCTCCGGTGAATTTACTAAATTACTCACGATAAACGTTCACAAAAAAGATAACAATTATTTTAAGAATTATAGATACAGAACTCCTCTATGCACTCGATATGTCCGATTTTAAAATAGCTTTTCGGTGAAAGCACATTTTGCAATATTCTCAGTAGATAGCCCAGCCATCACGGCTAGCCATTTAGACACCGACCAAGTTTAGCCCTGATCAAACTCCAATTTACTATTACAAAAGTTTGATTACCTTTGTTGTCTTCGTCAGAATGCACTCCCAGGACTGCTACTTCAATAACAAATGTTGGTTTGGTCCAAAATAATCCATCGTTATATCCGAATAGCGGCGTTTTGTTCGTGCGTTCCAGACACTATCCGAAATGGTAAAGAAGGGTCGCGCGCATGGCGCAATTTGTGACAAAAAAAATTGTAAATATTCCATTACCGTACTTCGAAGCATGTCAACCGCTGTTTAAAATCAATTTTTATGCCATTTTTGTCGTAGAAAAGCGATAATAATCCGACCGGGAATCTCCTTTTCGGCAAACAGAGGGGAAAAAAAAAAAAATCACAAAGACGGGGGCGGCCAGGTCACGCGCCTAAGCCCACAGTCCCTTGATCGGCCACTTGAGAAAGGCGATAATGTGTTTCAGCCTGGGGCTGGGATGACGACATTCAGGTTTTTCCCGGGCTCTGAGCGCCTACGGACGACGTTGGAAGTGTCACGTTAGAGCAGAGATCCTTAGTAAAAGATAGAGATGGCAAAGAAGTTCCAGAAATGGTCAGACAGGCCACTTCCTGTAAAGGAATCGCTCAGGTTTTGACCTGCCATTTGAGTTCTGTTATACTCACAGACACCATTCAAACAGTTTTAGAAACTTTAGGGTGTTTTCTATCCATATATAATAAGTATATGCATATTCTAGTTACTGGGTAGGATTAGTAACCAGATTAAATCGGGTACGTTTTTTTATCCAGCCGTGAAAATACTGCCCCCTAGCCATAAGAGGTTAACAAGAATTGAAGCTTTCAACCGACGTAAGACACTTATATTTACCTAAATGTTTAACATCCATAATATTTATGATTATTTATTTGAATTGTGTGTCCTTCCGTTTCACCGGAAGTTGTCACGCTAGCGGGACGCCTAGCCTTAAGATTAAAACGTACAAAAAGTACTCGAGGCTGTGAACAAGCGAGTCGGTGGCATTCTCTCTCTGCCCCTTTACTGTGTCCCCACCATGCTAGGTACAAGGACTGCTACAGACAAGAAACCGGGTTTACATTAAATGTTTTCATGCACAGCTGGACAAGATGGAAACAGTGAGTGCGCACCAAGGAAGAGAGGCCGCGGACAGAGCTGAAACTTCACTGCTTGACATGTATGATGAAATCCTGGTTGAGAATGAAACGAATGAACAAAACAGCAAGTAAGTGAAAGAAATAGGTTTTGATTATGTTTTACTGGTAATGGGGACAAGTGCCAACAAAATAACTTTTTGGTCAGTGTCGTGTGTGTAACCTTTATTTAACTAGGCAAGCCAGTTAAGAACAAATTCTTATTTACAATGACGGCCTACCCCGGATGATGCTGGGCCAATTGTGCGCCGCCTTACGGGACTCCCAATCACAGCTGGATGTGATACAGCCTGGATTCAAACCAGGGACTGTAGTGACATGCTCTGAGATGCAGTACCTTAGACCGCTGCGTCCGTGTGTGTGTAACTATTTAACTGTACT
Source organism: Salmo salar (assembly GCF_965601325.2). Classification (NCBI taxonomy): domain Eukaryota; kingdom Metazoa; phylum Chordata; class Actinopteri; order Salmoniformes; family Salmonidae; genus Salmo; species Salmo salar. Next base: position 26,984,444 of record NC_138311.1, on the reverse strand, counting down.
AGAATGCTTAAACTGCAAAAAAATGTAATATCGGTATCAGGTTTTTTGGCAAGGAAAATATCAGTGCATCCCTAGTAATTATGCTGTTTAATCAGCTTCTTGATATGCCACACTTGTCTGGTGGATAGATTATCTTGGCAAAGTAGAAATGCTCACTAACAGGGTTGTAAAAAAAATTGTACCCAAACTTGAGAGAAATAAGGTTTTTGTGGATATGGAACATTTGGGGATCTATTATTTCAGCTCATGAAACATGGGACCAATACTTTAAAATGTTGTGTTTATATTTCTGTTCAGGATACTTTAGGTGTTAATTCTTCCCAGGTCTGGACCAGATGAATGAACAGTTTTATTCCTCCACCATTGCTTTTCCCTCAATTATAACATGATGCAAATTGTGAAAAGCCTATATGATGAAACCAGATATATTGCTCTGAGACAACATCTATGGAAAATGTCAAGTTAAAATCAGTTACTTCAACAATAAGTTACAACAGGACAGTCAGTCTAAGGTTCACGGGTTAATGAGCCTATAATGAAGGGGGACAACAGCTGTAACCCCACTGTCAACCCCTGTAATGTGAGCACAATGGTGCTCCAGTGAGAATGACAATGTGTTTGTGTGTGTGTGGGTTGGCTGTTCTGGTCTCCTGCCTGCTATCCATCATGTGTATTACATAATGTGATGGAGGGATGGATGGGGCTGCCGTCAGGCCTCATTGGCCAGAGGACTTCATCTCTGATCTCTGCTCAGTACATATAAATCCCAAAGGAAAGAGAAATCACTGGGTCTCTATGGAGAGAGACCGGCTGCCTGCACATGTATTCCTTCAACTGAACAAAAAACAGCTGGAAAAATCTTTCTCTGGAATGCCATTGCTTGACTGTAGTTTTAGACTTTTGGGGATGATTTCAAAAAGGAAACGAGTATATTGGTAGTCTGAAAGTATCACCGTCTTTACTGAGGTGGGTGAACAGGTGTGCTATAACTCTGTTGGTTGCCCTCTCACCCAGAGAACACTCCTCCCTCTATGGTTGATCATCGTCTGATATGAAAGAGCGCCACTATACATATTCTGCCAAGGGATCTTGTTAGTGCCAAGTTTGCTTATATACACACACAAACCAACCATGTGTTGTCAGAGAAAGAGGGGGAGCTATCTGGCCATCTACCCTCAAAGCACATGATCTGTGTCCACGTTGACTTTCTGAAGTCTTCTCTGTGCATATTCCCAGTGCACCACACCCTTAATCAACGTGTTCATTACCAACATGTTGGTAGAAGTGCACTGTTCCTTTGAGACTATTCCTGGTCAACAATAACATTATTATTTTTTTAAACACCATTGAAGTGTTGGGATTGGTGAAAACATGTCCATGCAGCCTGACGAGGCTGTCTGCCTACCAGCTGCAGCCCAGAGCCGCTCTCCTCCTTGGAAGTCTGGGAGAACCGGATGGAGGGACAAGCACAGCGAAGAAAAGAGGAGGATGAACCCATGACGACATCCAGAAGATGCCCTGCCATGACAGGGTTGGACTCAACATCTAAAAGGACAGCCAACCACATGGTAAGCGAGGTCACACTGAACCTAATAACTGCCAATGACCATTATATGACCATGCGGTCATTGATGGACAAACTAAAAGTGACCAGCACAAAGGTCTGGAATTTATAGAGAATCACTGAGTTACAAGTAAGAACTAAGGAAGAATTACTGTGTAACTTAAGACTCTTATGGGTGTCTTGGCTCTGCTAAACTCAACCCCAACCTCTTGGAGAAGCCTGAACACTGACCGAGCCAAAACCACTGGTCTGGGGAACACGGTCAAACCGTGACCATGTGGAACCACAGTCTGTGTTCCAGGTGTGGTTTGGAGGTGCTGGTATGGTTCCTCTGAGTCACAGCTCAACGAACCTACCGTGTGGATGTGTGTGTTCCAGCTGTGGTTTGGATCCCGTGGTGTGGTTGTCTGCGTGCTGCTTGTGGGTCTTTTTGGGTGAAAACGGATACATCTCCAGAGATGGAGGCTACGGAGAGCCACAACAACAAAAAAGCGCATTCCAATGACGAAACATCACATCCAAAATAACGAACTCGCTAAATAAGAGGACTGACTCGCAAAATGTTCCTCTGTCCCCTCCCTTCCTGTCCGTCTCATATACTGAGATGCCAAACCCTAGGACACACACACCTAGTAGGAGTTAACTCGCCAGCAGAGCACACCTCTGTGTTGATTCCAGAACACCACCATTATGGGAATACCCAGTAGGTCCTAGAGGGAAAGTTCTGGTCGGGAAGGCAAGATTAACACCAAAAAACATTTCCCCCTAAAAACACGAGCCCAAAGTGGCACGCAACTAGAGACTACAGAGGGATGACTGTTTGTTTTTTAATTTCCCCACCTCAGTCTGATCTGATCCCTCGTCCATGCATCCCTCCGTTAGAGGGGCCGGAGACGGCGGACATCCCATTTTCCAAGAACTACGTGATGTTCATGGTGGAGTGCAGATGGCAGAAGGAGGGGATTCTACATGAAGAGTTGTCTGGCTGACTAAGATGGATGCCAAGATCATGAATACACTGTTTATACAGTTGATTAAGTTACTTACGTGAACAGTTTCTCTGTGTCTGTGATAACATGGAATTCCTCATTAAATCTAAAATGTGCTTACATACAGTCTTATGTTACAGATACATCACCCACTAAATCACAGCATGCAGAGTGTAACAAAAATACGGTACCGGATTCAGGACTGGGGAACTGGCCAATCCAAGTGCAACATCTAGCCATCACCGAGTTAGATAGAGTTCTGCTGCATCAATGGCATTAAATCCCCTACCAAGATGGCAGTTCCATTTCATTTCAACAGCTTGACAAACAATGAATACAAGTAGGGCAATCTATTCCTCCTGTTTGTGGTTGTAGACAAGCCCGAGCAGTGAACATCTGGGTTAAACCATTGTGAAACTGACTCACCCATAAAGTTATAAATGTCTGTAGCGATGAGGTGAAAATAGAACAAAAAAACAACTGTGGTAGGGACTGGGAGTAGTGACAACTCTACTGGAGCAGAACGGCCCAATGCTGCCACGCAAGACAAGTGTTCCACAACACACTGACTGGGTCAAGGCTGCCCTTAGGCACTGCACAGGTCTAGGATCAGTTTAAAGCACAAACTGAAATGGGGTAACTCTTGGGCCAAATTCGTTCTCCTATTTTGACAGGACAAAGCAACAGAGTCAATGCACGCACACACTTTTTAGGGGTCTCAGTGGACCCCAGGTATTTGGAGGTGCTAAACCACCCACACTGATAATCTCTCCCTCTCAGAGGTCATAAACAGCTATTACAACAGCCCACACTTAAGTTGTCATGGTTATGTGATGCGTTTCCAGGGACATAAACAGCCATTAAACCCACGTTATTTACAGACACCACAGGTGTTGTACTCTCCTACTGCACAACTCCTCAGATTACACCGTTTCCTACATATATTCACTCATGCAGAGCTATGGTGTGTCTGCGTGTGAGTTTCATGGTCATTTACAATGTGTGTGTTTTGTGTGTGTTCCTAACCGTCCATGGCTGCTGGGGGTCCCTGCTGTACCCCTGCATAGGGGGCCTGTGGCTGGGGGGGCACTCCGGGCTGGGGGGCGGCAGATGAGGATGAGGCAATGCTGTCTGGAGTACCTGACCGCTCCTCAGCCAAGACACCTGGGGGGGCTAGATAAGAGATAGCGAAAGGGTATGTGAAAAATAAAACCGGGTGGAGAGTGAGGGTAAGGTATGTGACAACAATGTAGTCAGTAGACTGCAATGAAAGTACAAACATAAAGCGAAAAAAAGAAATTGCAAGGCAACGATGGAATGACCTGGAACCTGGTCTTCACTCAGGCCGAAGGCAGAGATGACGTTCTTGCTGACCTCGCCCTGGTTCTTCAGGGGGTCGAAGGCCGACATGCTGGCCGCGCTGACTGGCACCGGGGCCTGCTTCATTGCTGCCTCTGCTGCCACCGCCCTCCCCTCATGTCTATCCACCAAGTCTGGAGAGAGGGAGTGGAGGGTAGTGGAGAGAGAGAACGACACATGTCAACACACAATCACAAAAAAGACATGGACAAAGATGCTAGAGAAGCACACGTCAGTTTGAGGCAGAGAGAGTTGTTCATAAATAGTTCAATTATCGTTAATCATTGAACCGTCAAACCACTGCGTAAGTAGGGCTTACGAGGGGCTTTAATTGGTGTATTATCCTAACCCTGGGTTAAGGATGTTACCACACCAAAGGAAACACCTTGTAAAAATAAAAACTTTTACACACTTCTCTCCTCTACGCCTCGGATAAACAAATCCACCTGTTGCCGTCCGCCACACGCCAGCAAGCTAACAACGCTGATGCAACGCATCCTGGGAAACTGCCACTGGCATAAAGACTCAGTCATGAACACTAACTGACAGTTGGCTGCTTTGCTTGATATATTGTGGTGACTACCATCTTGACCTTCGTGCTGTTGTCTGTCCAATAATATTTTTACCATGTTTTGTGCTGCTACCATGTTGTCTCGTTGTGTTGCTACCATGCTGTGTTATCATCTTAGGTCTCTATGTAGTGTTGTCTCTTGTTGTGTTGCTACCATGCTATGTTATCATCTTAGGTCTCTATGTAGTGTTGTCTCTTGTTGTGTTGCTACCATGCTGTGTTATCATCTTAGGTCTCTCTATGTAGTGTCGTCTCTCGTTGTGTTGCTACCATGCTATGTTATTATCTTAGGTCTCTATGTAGTGTTGTCTCTCGTTGTGATGCTACCATGCTATGTTATCATCTTAGGTCTCTATGTAGTGTTGTCTCTCGTTGTGTTGCTACCATGCTATGTTATTATCTTAGGTCTCTATGTAGTGTTGTCTCTCGTTGTGTTGCTACCATGCTGTGTTATCATCTTAGGTCTCTATGTAGTGTCGTCTCTCGTTGTGTTGCTACCATGCTGTGTTATCATCTTAGGTCTCTCTTTATGTAGTGTTGTCTCTCGTTGTGATGTGTGTTTTGTCCTATATTTATATTTCATTTTTAATCCCAGCCCCCGTCCTCGCAGGAGGCCTTTTGGTAGGTCGTCATTGTAAATAAGAATTTGTTCTTAACTGACTTGCCTAGTTACATTTTTTAAATAAACATGGGGCAGGTGTGGAATGTGATTGGTCCACTGGATTAGAAGTGAAGGATGTTTTGGAAGGAGGACAAACCATCTCTTTCAGAGAGAAATGAATGAACTGATAAAAACAAACGGCCTGTAGCTGTTGGTATTTCATAAAGTTAGAACAAATATGCTAGATGTGTGCATGTCTGTATTTAATTAAATGACGTAAAACACACTTCACACTAGCAAACAGATAGGGGTGTGTATGTGTGTACCTACCCCGGTCTGGTGCTGATGCAGCCAGGCCAGGTTCTGAGGGGGGCTCCAGGCTGTCCAGAAGACTGTTGACTTTGTTCCTGAGCTCAATGAGCTCCCTGCGCAGATACTTCACCTGACTGGACTCCAGAGGTCTCGGCTGACCATTCACTGTCGGGGGGAGAGAGTGTGAAGAGAACGTGTGAGACGATTTCAACGTCAATACATTTAAAATACTGAATGTGGCGCCTCGGTGTGGAATTTCAAGATGTGGGAGAAGGAGGTGAGGGTGAAGGGGGGGGTGGACCACTTCCACAAGCCATCTCTCTCCATCCCCACTGCAGCACTCCAGAGCCATGGAAGACAGTGATGGAGTAATCTCCCCCAGACAGCGCTCCTGATCACTGTAACAGATGAGTCTTGAGGTCTGTACATTTCTTATGGTCCTGCGTGAGTTAAGTCAATTCCAGACTAAACCAAAATAGATGAAACCAGACCAGGGGTTGGGGTCCAGACCAGATAAAATGATCTAGGAACCGAGCAGCAGGCCTGTTCAGGGTAAGTAGGATTAACAGACCGTGATGTTCAGCTGTGGAGCCAGGAACAACATGGCACCCGAACAAACCAACAACCATTATTACTATTAGATTATTACTAGTCCCTCCCATCTCTCATAAACCTTGTCCCGTTAAAATCAAACGTAGGCTGTGTCATTAGTAAACACATTACTTTTGTTACACACATAGACATTTGCAGTCTGATAAGTCAGCATGCCTGCAGGTGTGTGTGTGTGTGTGTGGTGGGGGATTCCCAGCGTCTTCGTGATCACAGACTCCCAGCGTGGGAGAGATCTGTAAGCTTCTTGCCAGTGAGGAATCCTGCGGTTTGGACACACCAGCCCTCAGCAACATCCACACACTCAATCTCTCACATAACTGTCCATGTATTCTGTTATTTATGTGTGTGTTTATGCTGTGCACCTGTCCTGTTAGTGGCGGGTCATAAGGGGGTAGACTGCAGACAGGCAGACACTAGGGCCGTTTCTTGGACATAGGGCCCCAGACACCTGCAGTCTCAGAGAGTAGTAGTAGTCCCCTGGTTCCACCACCACAACACTGGGTCAGAGGTCAAAGTACATAGCACAGAAAATGTGGAGTCATGTCTCCATGAAATAACAACTACATAACAGCTGTTAGCACCATCTAATATATAGCCTGTGTTCTTAGGCAAACTCCTAAATGAACTACTCTGTTGACATGAGGTCAGAGATGGTTAGGCCAGACAGATCCATCCAGGTCATGGTCAATGAGAGTGGGTTAAATGTCAACGTACTAGGAAGTACTAGGTTATTCAAGAGCGCTTTTCCAGAGAGGAGAGGAGCCAGGTAATACCGTTAACGGGCAGCATGCTGTAGTGATATACGGGATACGGCAATTATATCATCCAGGAAAAATAAACAAAGGCTACTATGCATGACAAGAGTGATGAACAGTGCTGACAGTGGCTACAGTCTGGGCCTTGAAGATGCACGAGTACAGTTCTGCTGCTCACTGGGTCTGTTATGCTGTTAGCTCTGTGTGTGGGTGTGTTAGAGTGAATGAGACAGAACGTTTAACTGTGTGTTTGCTGTACAGTGATGGCTCTAGGGCTGGCCGATATCAAATTCATATGAATGTATGTTTTAGCGCAATGTTGCAAATGCCTGTATCACAAGAATCTGGGTTTTTATTTCACATTCTTTATGAGCGTTCTGTCTCTGTCCGTGCTGTGTGCACAGTGCACCTTCCCACCGCACACTGACACCAAGCCACTCCGCCTGCCACTCACAAAGACAACTTCTTCCTCTGACAAGCAGTTTAAACTCACTATTTGCATTTGAGGTATGGTCCAACAGAATCGCTCTGGATAAGAGCGTCTGCTAAATGACTAAAATGTAAAAATGTAATCGGTCATTTGGAAACAAACTCTTAGACATTATTTTACTGTAATAAGATAGGTTTCCATTCCACTGGCATGAAAATATTCTACATTTTATATTGATAAAAACAAACAATTTAATTAATTTTAGAAGGCTGTAACCTATCAAAATGTGGAAAAAGTCAAGGGGTCTGAACACTTTCCGAATGCACTGTATATATTGTGAATCTGCCTTAAGTTTGAGAAGATAAAAAATATTTTTAGGCCATACTGCCCAGCCCTAGATGGATCCCTGCCTAGTGCTAAACACCCCAGCATACATCTGGGCCTGAGAGACTAGAGGAACCATGTCTCATCTCGATGAGTCCCAGTGCTGCTCTAGAGGCCTTACAGGCTGCCATAGCACCACAATCCTCACCAGCACTGACTGGACGGGGATGGAATTAGCAGAGTGATAATTCAACAGAGGAAGGCGTCCATCCCTCATATGAGCCTCATCTGTAGAAGGCCAGAGGTGCTAAATCACCACACAGGAACCTCACAGGGACAGTGTTGTGCAGAGGGCTGAATGGGGGTGAGAAAGAGTTATAGGGGCACAGAGGAAAGAATACGGTCCAGGGATATCATGGAAAAGAAAAGCCGCACACTCTAGGAGCTCAGATGCAATAGTTTAATAACCTAACCACCAGTATTTCAACCCTGATGAAGACAGCTTGTCTGTTGAAACGTTGGTTATTAAATGATTGTATCTGAGCTCCTAGAGTGTGCGGCTCTCCTTTTCCTTTCCAAGTGTTCTACTCCGCTAGCCAGCACCTCAGCTAAACAGGTGTTCTACTCCGCTAGCCAGCACCTCAGCTTAACAGGTGTTCTACTCCGCTAGCCAGCACCTCAGCTAAACAGGTGTTCTACTCCGCTAGCCAGCACCTCAGCTAAACAGGTGTTCTACTCCGCTAGCCAGCACCTCAGCTAAACAGGTGTTCTACTCCGCTAGCCAGCACCTCAGCTAAACAGGTGTTCTACTCCGCTAGCCAGCACCTCAGCTAAACAGGTGTTCTACTCCGCTAGCCAGCACCTCAGCTAAACAGGTGTTCTACTCCGCTAGCCAGCACCTCAGCTAAACAGGTGTTCTACCCCGCTAGCCAGCACCTCAGCTAAACAGGTGTGCGTTTCTTTCGCCTCCAGGGATATCATGGGACATGGTCAGTTGGTACCAGTAGGGGAACAATCAGCCCCACAGTAGACTCTGGTTTGACACAGCAACCCCATATGACCCAAACCAGACGAAGGCTGTAGCTCTGTTCAGAAGTAGTGCACGATATGGGTGGCAGGTAGCCTAGAGGTTAGAGAGTTGGGACTAATTGAAGGGTCACTAATTCAAATCCCTGAGGCAACAAGGTGAAACATTTGCGAAAATTCAGTCGATCCCTTGAGCAAGGCAATTAACACGAATTGCTCCAGGGTCGCCGTTGATAATGGCAGATCCTTGCCGTGAGCCCACTCTCCGAGGGCGTCTCAGGGGTGGGATACGCAACTAAAATGTTCTAAGTCACATGCCTATTAATACACACTTATACATGTGAGAAATAGGACAATTATAAGCACCCACCAAATTATTATTTATATGGGAAACAGGGTGTCATTTGAGAGGACTCAACTCCTGGACCATGACTAGAACAGACAGAGATAAGCACTGTCCAACACTACAGGAGACCAAATCTCAAATAGGAGAGTGGAAATCCTTTTAGAATTCTCTTAACGTTCTACAGACAGGATCCCAGAACCCCGCGTGTGTAACATTTAGCAGAGACCCAGGGGTTCAGGAGAAGATCCTGTATTGAGACACATCCCACTGGGATGATCCCACTCTTCCCTCCTGCTCCCAATCCTGGCACACGTCTGGAAATATGGGCTCCATGTGAGGTCACAACTGCGGCGCATGCTGATGCTCTGGGTCTCGGGATGGAGTAAAAAAATAAAAATAAATAAATCCCCAAACATTTATTTTCTCATTCTTCATTGTCTGTCTTTTTTGCCACTCCCTATCTAATAATAGCAGGGACAGTTCAGGGACACTGTGCTGCAGTACAATTGGGAGCAGAACACATGAAATAACAGAATGAGGTCTGACAGCATTGGAGATGAGCGGGAGCAGAGGTGTGTGTGTGGTGTAAACGGTAACACATATCTGCACTGTAAAACAAAGGTGGATCCATAACACCTGGCCAGTGTACAATTCAGTGTAATGGACCCACAGCTAGACCACACCTGAAGTCTCTCACACACAAGGGCATCATGATGATTATGCTTAAAGCAGTAAAGCCAGCATAACTCTCCCTTTGACCTAAAGTGTTCTGTTGAAAAACAAAAGCCAATTGTCAATCCATCTATCATCCTCTGCAGAACACTCTTAAAATGGGTTGACACCCAGCCATGGAGCGTGCGCAAGCTGGAGCTTGACTTCTGAGGAGGGTCATGTGAAAAGAGAATTTCACAAGTATAGCTTGGTGCCTCTACTACCCAAGCAGCAGCACAGACGCCGACCTTGGGACGATACCAGCATGAGAGAATGAGTGTCAAGGGGGTCGAAGTAGGAGTGTCGGGTTCAATGGCAAAATATGAGACTAGACTGCCTCCCAGTGGCATGTTAATGTACATGAACCATAAAACTATTGGAGAGGGGGCTGTTGGAACAGAACAGTCAGCCTGAGTATTCAAGTTGATACAAAGGATAGAAGTTCTTTATACTACGGTACCATAGACTAGAATAACAGAATGAACCTACTTTAATTTCTAATGGGACAAATCAAGTTTGTTTGATTATTACAAAATGGGTATGCTTGGCACAGCAGCACATAGGCCTATTCTTAAAAAGGGAGGGATGGTTAAGTATGTGTCTGATAATATCTTACCAAACAGAGTGAGTTTCAGTATCCTACTGCACTGGATGGCAAAGGAGAGATCCGAGCTGTCGAAAATAGTAATGAGGTCATCATCTGCAGGAAGAGAAGAGAACAGCATCAGAATCAGGTCACATTCCAGTCCTTTTTTCCACCATTTCTTGAGATAATGGCTATTCTGAAATGGCTGAATAGGTGAACCCTGTGTAACCTCTACTATTATGGCTGATGATTACTGGAGGATGGGGGGGATGCATTCTCAAGTGTTTGGAAGAGAACCTCTGTTTCCATTACCAGCAGGAAACAGCTAGATGTTGAGGGGTCAGATGACATCTAGCTAACACAATTGTGATAATAAAACTTAATCCAGTGCTGGTCTAGAGCAGCACAGTTTACCTTCGTCCTTGTATTTGATGGTGACCTCATCGTTGCTCTGCAGCTTGCCCCTGAAGACGCGCTGCATCATCAGCACCAGCTCGTCATAGGTGATGTCCTCGTTGTGGATGGGGATGCGTCTGATGTCATCGCCCAGCTGGGCCTTGATGATCAGTTTGCCGCTCAGGTCCAGCTGTCCGTTCATGGTGCCGTCCGCCCTCTACTGCTCCCACTGCTGGGGGGGAGGGTACATGAGAGATTTAACACACCTAGAGCATGCGGAGAATCATGTAAGTTGGATCATGGTGTCTTATTATATCACCATTAACCCTAAAAGCGCCAACAGGGCTTGTTTTTTATCCCTCTGAAATGTTGGGATTTGTCAAGCAACTAGATTGCGACAAAAAACATTTGTCATATAATCAGATTTGGCCCTTAGGTGGCGTGGCAGCCACTATAACATTTAAATAGATATTTAGCTTCCAGTCAATGTCTATACCAGGTCGAGAGTCATCTTCCAGATGCAATGGGAACAGAGTAGGGATGGGCAGTATCCAGTATATTCAAACCCTCCTGGATCAAGATCCCTGTTGCCTAAATTCTTTAGCGTCCCAAAAAAATAGAGCCTCTTGTGTGAACATTCGGTAATACCCTATACACCGGTATGGTACAGACTGCCTCCCATACCACTGTATAGGTTATTACCGAATGTTCACACAACAAGCTCTATTTTTTTGGGACACTGAAGAATTTAGGCAACAGGGATCTTGATCCAGGAGGGTTTGAATGTCTCTGCTGTAACTAATAAGCTTGATATCCAGCCACTTGGCTAACAAGTTAGCAAACCAAATGCATAGCTGGAGCCCTGAGCTGGATATAAATGACTTCTTAGATTTCTTATAGTTATAGGCAGTGGCGTGGGACGCACCCCGACAGCCCGTTGCCAATTGGTTTCCATCCAATTGGCAACAGACTTTCATGCAAACATTCTAAAATCTGCATAAAAACATGCACATTTTCCCACCTGAGATGTTTTCATGAAATTAGAGATTAGTCTCTGCGTGATGACGTAGTGCACATAAAAATACCTTTTGCGGTTAAAATCCCACGTACCAAATAAAGTTAAATGGGTTTCCATTGCATTTTTAACTCTACTGATGGTTCTCACATTGACATTTGTATTATATAGCAAGTGTGCCCATTCCGGTATTGGCACATGCACTCCAGCCAACAGTATACATATACTGCATCTGCACGCTGTTGGCTATAGCACACGAATGGCCTACATTATAAGATTAAAATGGATAAAAGAGCAAGACTGTTTTATTAGTGAAACGGCAGCAAGGTATCGATGATTACGTCACCAGAATAAGACCCTCGATATTTATTGGAAAGGAGCGTCAAGCTCATCACCTTGCACTTTCACCACCCTGTGAAGTTAATCACTTATTTCATCTATAGCCCTAATGAACTGCATGCTTTCCCGACGAGTCGTAGGGGTAGCAGACAGGCTGTCATCGCGTGACTCCAAGTTTACTTCGATATGATTATATCAACATTAGCGCATTAAAACTTTAGGGATAGCCCCCTTTTTTTCAATAAATGACATACCCAAATCTAACTGTCTGTAGCTCAGGTCATGAAGCAAGGAAATGCATATTCTTGGTACCATTTGGAAGGAAACACTTTGAAGTTTGTGGAAAAGTGAATTGAATGTAGGAGAATATAACAATAGATCTGGTAGAAGAAAATACAAAGAAAGAAAAACAACCGGTCTTTTTCTACCATGTGAAGGAGACATTTGCAGTCATATTCCATTTTTCTGCAAGAATATCGCTAAATCTGTATACTTGGACTTCAATTTAGCTTTCCAAGTATTAGTAGCCATATTATAAGTTCAACATTTGCAAAACAACCAGTTTTCATAACTCTGAAAATCCTTATAATTTCGGTCCAAAATGATGTCGTTTTGCTGCCATACAAGGTTAGTAGCTACATTTTACAACATATACATGGTTTCCGGATACTCTGGTAAAGCCCAGCTTATTGGATATCTAGATAGCTTTGTTTGACCCCAATTGGTGCTTATTTGACAAAGAAAGTCGTTCAAATGATGGCCGCCCGCGTCATCGGCGTGCCATGAAGGCATCGCTCTCTGACCAAATATGGTGTCCTATAGGATATACTACACCCCTAACAAAATAGTGAAGTCTTGTTACCTTCTAGGATCTCTGAAGAATAGATACAAACGTGACTTGACTCGTTGAAACAACGTTTAGGGTGAGATTTTCACAGATTCCCTTCTTTGAAAATTGAACAAGTGGAAATACAAAATCGATCGTGCATGCTATATGGATCTTTTTAGGACATGAAAAATTATTTTATCTAACAAAACGACACTTCATGTTATCTCTGGGACCCTTTGGATGATAAATCAGAACAAGATTTCAGAATGTAAGTACACATTTCACCATAAGAGGTGAATTTATCAAACCTATCGCAAAGAGAAAAAAAGTTGTTGTTGTTAGGAGCTCTCCTCAAACAATAGCACAGCATTTTTCCCCCGCAGTAATAGCTACTGTAAATTGGACAGTGCAGTTATATTAACAAGAATTTAAGCTTTCAGCCGATATAAGACATATGTACCGACATTTGTTGTTTCTCTAAAATCTGTGATCTTGACATAACGCGCTGCATGATTTACAACTGTCCTGTCGATGGGACGCCGATCCTTAAGAATTAAAGCATTCCGACCGACATTTCATCGACACAAAAACATCCCAGCTTGTCTAGTGTATTTTGTTTTGTCGACATCAGGCCTGTCATTAAAAAAAGTTACCCGACATGTACTTTACTCGCAGAAAAAGGTTGGAAACCTGATTAGTGACCATGTATTTTCATTGGCAGTTCTTACTTCCATAATTTCGCCACAAGAGGCATTGTGCTGATTTCCAGTATCTAGTAAGCCCCGCCCTGCTATAAATGTGCAAACATGAAAAAAAAACTGATGCTTATTTTGGGGAATTTAAACCATTTGTGTTACAAAAGGTGATTCAAATAAAAAGTGTTAATGCTTGATAGACTGTCTTTTCAATCATTACCAATTTGGGGTAAAAAGAATGACCTCCGTTGGTGCTTTTAGGGTTAAGGAAAGAGAGGGCATAACAATAACAGGAGCCTATGATGCAAATAAGCCACTCTACACTAAAGGACCACAGTCATATAGATGATTAGTAAGCCAACAAACCACCATTGAAAAACAAGCATCATCACTTTAAAAAAAAAACCTTCAGTTACAGACAAAGTGCTTGGATCATGGAAGAATGGTGTTATCATTAATCTATCAACCTAGGATTCACTCATCTTTACCTTTGAATGGCAAACACGTCACTGCCCTTTACAACATTGCTCAAGTGCTACTATATAGTTTACAGTTTCACTCTGCTTCCAAAAGTCTAAGGTTCAAGTACAACAGGCTGAACACAGCTGAGCTAGCCTGAGCCGTCAGTCTGGTTCAACCAGACTTTGGCCTATAGGCCTAGTACTGGAACTTAAATGGAAAGAGGGAATTACCAGAATGTGTTGATTAGATCATGGAACACTACTGTTTAATGTCGTTAGAATAAAATACGGGCTAGCTAGCTAATCAGCTTAACTGATTAGATTAGGATAAACAATCTATTCCCTATCCAGTCCACACTAAAATGAGCCCATCAAGAAAATAGTTACAATAGTTTCAAATCACGTGACCTGCAACAACTTGTTGGTCTGGCCAGCAGTGGCTAGCAAACTAGAGCTAACAGTACAGTATCTAGCTAGCTAAATTAAATTACCAACAATGTGTCAAACAAGGTTAGCTACAATTATCTACAATTACACTTAGCTAATAGTTATGTTACGCCAACGAGGACAACATAATACGGCTTGTAACGTTACATAAATCACGCAGTTATAGTACTAGTTAATGAAAGGGCGAGGTTCAGGATTGCAGTTTGTAGTCTTTTTGTCTGAGATTCAATATAGCTAGCTTGCTAACTTGACAGTTCATTGTGAGGTCAATAAACTAGCTAACTCAAAATCAGTTGTACTGTCTATATTTATAACCTAGATAGCTAACTAATTGTATCGTTAATAGGTGTCGAAAGGAAACTAACTGGTATGCAAGCCAAGTTGTATCATAAACATAACCAGGCCATTTTCCTGTGTCACTGACAGGATGTAGAACCCTGACAAATAAAGACCCATTCAAAACTCCCATTCGTGGTTATAATGTTGACTTCCTGCAAAATATTTAACCAAACTGAACATTCTTACCGGCGTCAAAGAACGCAAGTTCATCGACTTAATTTAACACAAACACACAATTTCATTGTATTTCTATCATCATGTAGCAATACAATTTCATTGCACTTCTACCATCAAATAAATTAGGCTATAAAAACAACAAACCCGATACTAGCATCAATCGTTAGCTAGAAATGCTAACGATAGCTAGCGTTTAGAATCTGATTCATGTTGTCAACATACATATTAGGAATATTGAAAAAGACAAATTATATGAATCCCACCTGTAAATGGACGTCTTGATCCCGCTGTGGTATCGGTGGTTCTGGGAAGACCGTGTCAGGCAAAATCTGTTACCCAGGCTGGCAAACACAGAAACCCAGCTTCTCATCAGGAAGTCTGTCCGCTTGTCGACGTCAACCTGTACGTGGCATACCGCGGAGGGCGCAGTCGCAGCTGCTCAACTATTTGACACGTTTGACAGTGACATTTGAGCGAAATCAGCAGATTTTTTTCTGCATAGGCGCAGGTTGGGAAATTGAGTTTTATATTATAAATGTGTGACTGTGTGACTGCTTTCCTTTGTACTGTGTTTTGCAGGTCGTTCTTTTCATTTCAATGGTTGCAGTGACACACAGTACAAGTAAAACGTTTTCACACACCTACTAATTCAAGGGTTTTTATTTATTTTTACTATTTTCAACATTGTAGAATAATAGTGATGACATCAAAACTGTGAAATAACACATATGGAATCATGTAGTAACCAAATCAAAACACATTTTATATTCAACAAAGTAGCCAACCTTTGCCTTGATGACAGCTTTGCACACTTTTGGCATTCTCTCAACCAGCTTCATGAGGAATGCTTTTCCAACGGTCTTAAAGGAGTTCTCACATATGCTGAGCACTTGTTGGATGCTTTTCCTTCATTTTATGGTCCAACTCATCCCAAACCATCTCAATTGGGTTGAGGTCGGGTGATTGTGGAGGCCAGGTCATCTGATGCCGCACTCCATCACTCTCCTTCTTGGTCAAATAGCCCGTACACAGCCTGGCGGTGTGTTTTGGGTCATTGTCCTGCTGAAAAACAAATGATAGTTCCACTAAGCACAAACCAGATGGGATGGTGTATTGCTGCAGAATGCTGTGGTAACCATGCTGATTAAGTGTGCCTTGAATTCTAAATAAATCACTGACAGTGTCACCAGAAAAGCACCCCCACACATCACACCTCCTCCTCCATGCCTCACGGTGGGAATCACACATGTCGAGATCATCCATTCACCTACTCTGCGACTCACAAAGACACGGTGGTTGGAACCAACAATCTCAAATGTGGACTTATCAGACCAAAGGACAGATTTAAACCGGTCTAATATCTATTGCTCGTGTTTCTTTACCAAGAAAGTATCTTCTTCTTATTGGTGTCCTTTAGTAGTGGTTTCTTTGCAGCACTTCGACCATGAAGGCCTGATTCAAGCAAGTCTCATCTGAACAGTTGATTTTGGGATGTGTCTGTTACTTGAACTCTGTGTAGTATTTATTTGGGCTGCAATCTGGGGTGCAGTTAACTCTAACAAACTTATCCTCTGCAGCAGAGGTAACTCTGGGTCTTCCTTTCCTGTGGTGGTCCTCACGAGAGCCAGTTTCACCATAGCGCTTGATGGTTTTTGTGACTGCACTTGAAGTCATTTTCAAAGTTCTTGAAATGTTCCATGTTGACTGACCTTCATGTCTTAAAGTAATGATGGACTGTCATTTCTCTATGCTTATTTGATCTGTCCTTGCCAAAATATGGACTTGGTCTTTTACCAAATAGGGCTATCTTCTGTATACTACTGCTAACTTGTAACAACACAACTTATTGGCTCAAACGCATTAAGAAGGAAGAAATTCCACAAATGAATTTTTAATAAGGTACACCTGTTAATTGAAATGCATTGCAGGTGACTACCTTGTGGAGTTGGTTGAGAGACCCTTGAATGAGTAGGTGTGTCCAAACTTTAGACTGGTACTGTAAGTTATTATGTGGTGTAAGTAGCTGTAATAAAAACTCATTAAGCACATCACAAGGTCAGTAACAATCAAGACAACTAAAGGCACAACAATCTTGACACAAGACAACAAGGATTCAATTTCCCTTTTTATTGATGTTAAAAAAAGAACATATGAATTGAATGGGCAATGGGGCAAGCATACATGTCATTTAAGAGGTATATGAATGATAAACATTACAGTTTGGGCACATTACACGGCGGAGGCAAATCAAGACCCCTTGATAGCAGTCAAGACACAGTGTAACCTTTCAAGCCAACTTAGTGAGATAATAAATCTTTTTTTTTGCCATTGGAACACATAATCTCATGTCTCTAAGTCTCAAGCTTTGCACAGTACTTGTGTGCATGCCTTATAGTGCTTTCAATATTTGACAGATTAGTCAACGGATTTTCCATTTACTGAAATCATGGCAACAAACTTGTTCAGCCCTCATTCCTCCTTCAAAACACAGTTCTTCCCTTGCCTCAAAACCCACAATACATCTTCATCACTTCTTCTTCTTCTTCTCCTGTGTGAAATCGAACCAGGCGTCCAGCAGTTTCTTGCTGTAGTATATCTGACAGGCATCCACCTGCACTGCCACCACTATCACCAGGTACATGACGATGACTTCCGCCCAGCCGAAGATGAAGCGGTAGGCCTTGCCTTGGCAGTAAAGCTACTGGGCCTCGCCGAGCATCTCCATAGTGCCGTAGAATAGTGGAGCGATGGAGAACAGGCCTGAGCTGATCATGTAGATCACCAGGTAGCTGATGTTGTTCTTGTACAGTGACAGGCTGCTGGTGACCGGTGGAAAGAAACTGATCAGGTAGGGGTACTCCCATCTGTAGGGATTGGCTGCCGGGTCGCTGGGCACCAGGTCGAGTTTGCTGATAGTCACCTGGGCCGCCACCACGAGCCACAGCAGAAGGTGGACAAAGTTGAGCTTCCGCAACTCCTACTTTATCAAGGCACTGGAGGCACAGGGAAAAAGGGGAGAGAAAGTTGAGACAGTATGTTTAATGATCCGATAGAAAGGCAGGCAGACAAGACAGACAAGCATACAGACAGACAAGCATACAGACAGACAAGCATACAGACAGACAAGAGCACAGACAGATATGATTACCTCAACTGGTACTCATGTTGCATATGTCAGATCAGTTGGAAATGGCCTGTAGCCCTTTCCTGCAGTCAATGACAAAAAGCACCCTCTTTGGCCTCATGGGTTTAATATTATTCATATTTTTGATGATTTCATAATTAATCAAGATTATATGTTTTTTTAAACGACAACAATCTGGTGTTTCTATGTCAAACAGTTCTCTTACATTTCAGTCTTCTGTGATGTACTGCATATACAGTGTAATTTTGGGATGCAAACTCAAAATGTAATACATTTCAACTCTATATCTGACATGGTACAGGTGTCTTCTTTTTTTAAGCCCATAACCATGTGTGTGAGGTGTAGACTTTTGTTTCAAAGTAGATTTGTTTAAGACTACAAAAAAATCACTCTGTGTGACCCTGATTTAGCCCACTGCAGTAAAAGGCTACATTTACGAGATTGAATAGAGCCCGAAGTGTGCATTTTCAGCAGAAATTCTAGAAGATTCTATGTAGTAACTCTACATCCAAACCAATATATTTAATGTAGTTTTTTTAAGCCCACATCTGATCCTTTAATAATGAGTATCATATGGGTTTTTCACATGTATTTCATTCAAAGAATTGATTATGCAGACACACACACCGATGTGATGATCAGGCTTCTATTTCTACCCTAAAACAATTGAATATTAAAAGCTCCTCTATTCTTGAAGTTTAAAAAAAAATCAAGAACAATATACACTGCTCAAAAAAATAAAGGGAACACTAAAATAACACATCCTAGATCTGAATGAATGAAATAATCTTATTAAATACTTTTTTTCTTTACATAGTTGAATGTGCTGACAACAAAATCACACAAAAATAATCAATGGAAATCCAATTTATCAACCCATGGAGGTCTGGATTTGGAGTCACACTCAAAATGAAAGTGGAAAACCACACTACAGGCTGATCCAACTTTGATGTAATGTCCTTAAAACAAGTCAAAATGAGGCTCAGTAGTGTGTGTGGCCTCCACGTGCCTGTATGACCTCCCTACAACGCCTGGGCATGCTCCTGATGAGGTGGCGGATGGTCTCCTGAGGGATCTCCTCCCAGACCTGGACTAAAGCATCCGCCAACTCCTGGACAGTCTGTGGTGCAACTTGGCGTTGGTGGATGGAGCGAGACATGATGTTCCAGATGTGCTCAATTGGATTCAGGTCTGGGGAACGGGCGGGCCAGTCCATAGCATCAATGCCTTCCTCTTGCAGGAACTGCTGACACACTCCAGCCACATGAGGTCTAGCATTGTCTTGCATTAGGAGGAACCCAGGGCCAACCGCACCAGCATATGGTCTCATAAGGGGTCTGAGGATCTCATCTCGGTACCTAATGGCAGTCAGGCTACCTCTGGCGAGCACATGGAGGGCTGTGCGGCCCCCCAAAGAAATGCCACCCCACACCATGACTGACCCACCGCCAAACCGGTCATGCTGGAGGATGTTGCAGGCAGCAGAATGTTCTCCACGGAGTCTCCAGACTCTGTCACGTCTGTCACATGTGCTCAGTGTGAACCTGCTTTCATCTGTGAAGAGCAGAGGGCGCCAATGGCGAATTTGCCAATCTTGGTGTTCTCTGGCAAATGCCAAACGTCCTGCACGGTGTTGGGCTGTAAGCACAACCCCCACCTGTGGACGTCGGGCCCTCATACCACCCTCATGGAGTCTGTTTCTGACCGTTTGAGCAGACACATGCACATTTGTGGCCTGCTGGAGGCAGTGCTCCTCCTGCTCCTCCTTGCACAAAGGCGGAGGTAGCGGTCCTGCTGCTGGGTTGTTGCCATCCTACGGCCTCCTCCACGTCTCCTGATGTACAGGCCTGTCTCCTGGTAGCGCCTCCATGCTCTGGACACTACGCTGACAGACACAGCAAACCTTCTTGCCACAGCTCGCATTGATGTGCCATCCTGGATGAGCTGCACTACCTGAGCCACTTGTGTGGGTTGTAGACTTTGTCTCATGCTACCACTAGAGTGAAAGCACCACCAGCATTCAAAAGTGACCAAAACATCAGCCAGGAAGCATAGGAACTGAGAAGTGGTCTGTGGTCACCACCTGCAGAACCACTCCTTTATTGGGGGTGTCTTGCTAATTGCCTATAATTTCCACCTGTTGTCTATTCCATTTGCGCAACAGCATGTGAAATGTATTGTCAATCAGTGTTGCTTCCTAAGTGGACAGTTTGATTTCACAGAAGTGTGATTGACTTGGAGTTACATTGTGTTGTTTAAGTGTTCCCTTTATTTTTCTGAGCAGTATAATTTCAATAAATATGACTGGCCCAGCAAGTAGCTACATCTATTGAGCCCAGCCAGTGTTGCCATGTTCGCAGTTTTCCTGAAAATTGGGCTAATTTGAAAACGATGTCGCTGAGCTAGAGGAAATTTGAAATGGAATTTGCATCTGTTGGCCACCAAGTAGGCTATACATTTCTATGCAGTTGCAGACTACTGTAGCCTACCATTTGATACAATAAATATATATTGAAATTACAATATCACTGGAGTCATTGCAAATCAATTTGAGCCACTTGTGTAGCCTACCTTGACCTGGCAAACGGATTAAATAAATAGCCTATAACTCAGTTTGTTGTTGTAGCCTTGTGTTATTATGTAATTATTAATGGCCATATTTAATTAATTAAATTGGAAGTTATCAATTGTGATAATCGTAGCTCGGCACAATAAAAGCAGGGTGAATAAATGACAGTAACGTGTGTGCGTACGCGCGGGAGATCAGTCGCAGCATCCCTTTTTTTCCACTGAGCTTTTTTCTCGCAGCATCCATTTCGAGATATGTGAACTGTTGGTAAGAAACCAAAACATGTATTTTTGTGTTTGCGGAAGAAAGAAAGCACCTCTTATTATGAGGAAATACATCTATATGTCCCCATAGATGTGCCTGAAAACTATAGGATGAATCTAAGATATAATAGACTATTTTAATAGTCATCTGAACGAGTCAAGGTAGAGTAGCCTATCTGTCTGGCAGCACAGTATCCTCATCTCTACACCATATGGCATATCCAGTCAGCTGCAATGATCATGACTATAATTAATGACTGCATTATTAAACCAGAGCATATTTACTGTAGCCTAGATCAGGAACAAGTACAATTAGTTTATTACATTTGGACTGGTGAACTGCGCTTATCTGATGTGCACTTATTATGGTCACACAATGAAATAATACCTGTGTTATTTGGGCTCCCGAGTGGCATATCGGTCTAAGGCGGTGCATCTCAGTGCAAGAGGTGTCACTACAGTCCCTGGTTTGAATCCAGGCTGTATCACATCTGGCCGTGATTGGGAGTCCCATAGGGTGGCGCACAATTGGCCCAGCGTCGTGGGTTATGGCCGGGGTAGGCCGTCATTGTAAATAAGAATTCGTTCTTAACTGACTTGCCTAGTTAAATAAAGGTTAAATAAAAATAAAACCTTCATAAATAAACCTTCCTAATATTCGGCTTCAATTCGTCGGGGCAAATGACATCAATAAGGGAACATAGCTTTCACCTTTTCAGTCTATTTTATGGAAAGAGCATAATGTTCATAATGTTTTGTGTACTCAGTGAATGTTGAAAAAAAGAGTAACAAATTACCTTCTAGTTAAATCATCTTTATTACTTTTTTTTAAACAACATCAACAGTATAACAGTAAAAACATTAAAACTCAGGGTTTCTTTTGGTTTACTGAATCTTTAGCGCCATAGGCCCAAATAAAGAAAGAAAACTGAATTCATATCTAGAGTCAATTTTCTCAAAAATGTTTTAACTACATGTTATTCCACTTCTGCACATTTAAAATCAGGAGGTCAGTAGTCAAAAAGCTAACTGGCTAAAGCTACTTCCAGACATAAAGGAGAGAGCACCTCTCTGACCGTTTTTCTCCGACCTAGCAGAGTTGGTTAGGCTGTTTCTATGTTATCCAGAGCATTGGTGACTGTAACTGTGCTGCTGGCAATAAGTTAATTACGTTTTTTTTGCCAACGTTTACTGACACCGGCCATATTCAACGAGTGTTGAGCGTTTGTAAATTCATCAGTTATTCTCGCTCTAGCACACTCAGATGAGAGTGCTCTGAAATCGAAGTAGATAGCCAGAGGGAATTTATGAACGCACCCTTTATCTTTATTCTTTGGGCTCCACAAGGAAACCTAATTCCATAAGTCTCCTCACTTACTCCTGGTTTGGTTTGGCCATCATGTTCTCTGATTGACATCAAAGTATTTATTATTCTTAACTCTTAACCTCCACATAGAGTACCTATAATCAGATTATTTTAATTCTGTACTGCTGAGACAAGAGGAATTACACACCTTTTTCAGGTCTAACATTCATTTAATTTGCTAATTCAAAGGTTATTCAAAAGAACCACAATTGATGATCAATGTATCTCTTACTTACAGAAAACTTTAGGCCCCTCTTAATGAGGGACTGGGTCTTGGTCAGATCTTTTTCATACGTCTGTCAGTATAACACTACTGCTTTATTCAGCTGAGAACCGACACATACAGCAATAAAAGGGTTTGTAAGGACAGCAGTGGTCTTCCAATTTTTGTTGGAGCCTTATTCTTTACTTGCCACAAGAGGCATTGCTTTGCACAACATTAATACACCCATAATACATTATATTGCCAACCATTTAATGCAACAAAATCACCCCTATAAACATCACAGATGATGCTTGTCTGCAAAAGTTACAAAAATAATCAATCAAACAAATCTATCAAAAACACAACAAGAAAGTTACGCAACAAACTAAAACGTGAAATAAACCATTGCACCATTTTATTTGAATCTTGAACTCTATTGGCTTTCAGTTGCCTTTCTATAAGTACTTTAATAGCACATTGCAGGTGCCATTTTACTAGATATTACATTTGTTTTCTTTAGTTATTCAATTTACATTCTTTGCCACGGTTTCATTAATGGCAGCTGCCAGTTTGCAAAGGAACATGTAGGGACTTGAGAAAACACATGGTACTCTGTGGCAATACAAGAGATATATCTCTTTCCACATCCGTCTGTGCAGCACTTTAAATTAAACTGATACATACAGGTGAAGTGGGAAGTTTACATACATTTAGGTTGGAGTCATTAAAACTCGTTTTCCAACCACTCCATACATTTCTTGTTAACAAACTATCGTTTTGGCAAGTCGGTTAGGACATCTACTTTGTGCATGACACAAGTAATTTTTCCAACAATTGTTTATAGACAGATTATTTCACTTATAATTCACTGTATCACAATTCCAGTGGGTCAGAAGTTTACATACACTAAGTTGAATGTGCCTTTAAACAGCTTGGAAAATTCCAGAAAATTATGTCATGGCTTCTGAAAGGCTAAATGACATAATTTGGGTCAATTGGAGGTGTACCTGTGGATGTATTTCAAGGCCTACCTTCAAACTCAGTGCCTCTTTGCTTGACATCATGGGAAAATCAAAAGAAATCAGCCAAGATTGTAGACCTCCACAAGTCTGGTTCATCCATGGGAGCAATTTCCAAAGGCCTGAAGGTACCACGTTCATCTGTACAAACAATAGTACGCAAGTATGAACACCATGGGACAACGCAGCCGTCATACCACTCAGGAAGGAGACGCATTCTGTCTCCTAGAGATGAACGTACTTTGGTGCGAAAAGTGCAAATCAATCCCAGAACAACAGCAAAGGACCTTGTGAAGATGCTGGAGTAAACAGGTACAAAAGTATCTATATCCACAGTAAAACTAGTCCTATATCGACATAACCTGAAAGGCCACTCAGCAATGAAGAAGCCACTGCTCCAAAGCCACCATAAAAAAGCCAGAATACGGTTTGCAACTGTAAATCGAACTTTTTGGAGAAATGTCGTCTGGTGTGATGAAACAAAAATAGAACTGTTTGGCCAGGGGGAGGCTTGCAAGCCGAAGAACACCATCCCAACCGTGAAGCTCGGGGGTGGCAGCATCATGTTATGGAGGTGCTTTGCTGCAGGAGGGACTGGTGCACTAAACGAAATAGATGGCATCATGACGGAGGAACATTATGTGGATATATTGAAGCAACATCTCAAGACATCAGTCAGGAAGTTAAAGCTTGGTCGCAAATGGGTCTTCCAAATGGACAATGACCCCAAGCATACTTCCAAAGTTGTGGCAAAATGGCTTAAGGACAACAAAGTCAAGGTATTGGAGTGGCCATCACGAAGCCCTGACCTCAAGCCTATAGAAGAATTGTGGGCAGAACTGAAAAAGGAGGCCTACAAACATGACTCAGTTGCACCAACTATGTCAGGAGGAATGGGCCAAAATTCACACAACTTCTTGTGGGAAGCTAGTGGAAGGCTACCTGAAATGTTTGACCCAAGTTAAACAATTTAAAAGCAATGCTACAAAATACTAATTGAGTGTATGTAAACTTCAGACCCACTGGGAATGTGATGAAAGCTGAAATAAATTATTCTTTCTACTATTATTCTGACATTTCACATTCTTAGAATAAAGTGGTAATCCTAACTGACCTAAGACAGAGGATTTTTACTAGGATTGAATGTCAGGAATTGTGAAAAGCTGAGTTTAAATGTATTTGGCTAAGGTGTATGTAAACTTCCGACTTCAACTGTACATTTGACTACATTTCACAATATGTGAACCCTGTTGATGTAATGGCATCTTTTAATGCAGTGTTGTAACGTTGTAACACTCTTAAGAGCGGTAGATAGACACAGAAATCTTTGTACCACAACCACAAAATGGTTATAAAAACTGCATATATGTACATTCACTCACACACATACACACTCCTCTCTCAGATTTTCCCAGGGACGGTCCGACTCGTCCTCCAATCGCTGTCAATCTCAACAGCATCGAACTCAACAGATAGTTGATGTTTAAAAAAAAAAACATATACATTTAAAGACTTCTATAATCAATGCTTACATTTCTCCAACATTTTCTCCCTCTGTCACTGTCTCTTCCACTCTATAGTTGTTGTTACATAGGGTACAACATGTACCCAGAGAAAGATGAGTGGACGTATTGGCCAGCGTATAGTCCTGCGGCCTGGTCTGAGGGTAGCTGGAGGTACACGGTGTCCCCGGGCTGTAGAGGTAACACTGCACTCCCCGACGCCTGATCCAGGAATCCCTTCTTATACTCGTCATACGTGTACATCACAGGCTCATCGTTCCTCATCAGCGCCACCCACACGTTGGCCCCTTTGCAGTGGACGTGGTAGGCAAAGTAGTAGATTCCGGGCATGTCGCAGGTAAACACGCCTGTCTGGGGGTTGTAGTTCTGACGACCGTTGTACAGGATCTTGTCGAACACCACAGGCGTGCCCACTGGTGGGAAGGGTGTGGTCACCAGAGCCGTGAACGCGGGCATCTCCAGGCCGTTGGAGCCCATCACCTCTCCACTGTTTCCTCCATATTTCCCCTTCTTGCCATAGCCGGTGGTCTTTACTCCGTCCAGCCCAGGAGGAATACCCATCTCAGGGAGGACTGCTCCCATGTTAGGGGAGAGGGTGGGGGGTCCGGGTGGGCCTGGGGGACCAGGTAGACCTGGCTGGCCTGGATTTCCTGGTGGTCCTCCAGGACCTTCTTTACCTGGAGGTCCAAGAGGACCAGGGACACCTGGGTTTCCGTTACCCTCAACGCCGGGAAGACCAGGTAATCCGCTGTCACCTTTAGACCCAGGGGCACCAGGAGGTCCGATCGGCCCACCTGCACCTCCCAGACCTGGAATGCCCTTAGGGCCTTGGGGACCCTTCTCTCCTGGAAGTCCTCCCTCTCCCTTTGGCCCAGATAGGCCTGGAATGCCAGGGGTGCCTGGTAACCCTTTGTGTCCGCCTTCCCCTTGGGGTCCTATAGGCCCAGCGGGACCCCTTGGCCCTGGCTCTCCTCCCTCTCCAGGGAAGCCATTCTGACCATGCAGTCCAGGAGGACCAGGCTCACCCTGGCCACCTGGCAGCCCCTTTTGCCCTCCCTCTCCAGCCTCTCCTTTTGACCCTGGTTGGCCAAGACCTCCAGGGGGTCCCATAGGGCCAAGGGGACCAGCTGGTCCGATTAGTCCAGGTGGTCCTATCACACCTGGAAGTCCTCCATGGCCTTTGTCTCCCTTCGGTCCTGGGCCTCCGGGCATCCCACCCATTCCTTTATCTCCCTTGGGTCCTGGGAATCCAGGTTTTCCAAATCCGGGCAATCCAGGCTTCCCAGGCATACCTGGAGGGCCTGGGTGCCCTTTCCCACCAGGCATGCCTGGTTGTCCAGGCAGACCATTCTGGCCTGGTTTTCCCTGGCCTGGCAGCCCTGGTGGACCGGTCTCGCCGCCCTCTCCTGCTGGTCCAGCCAGCCCCTGCTCTCCAGGAGGGCCTGGTTTCCCTGGTCCTCCTGGTGGCCCCGATATGCCACTCATTCCAGGCTTGCCCACACCGGGCATCCCTCCCTGGCCTGGAGGTCCATGGGGTCCTGCTGGCCCTTTGTGGCCTGGCTGTCCTGGCTGTCCAATTCCCTTGTCACCCTTGGGTCCTGGTAATCCTGGTAGTCCTGGCAGGCCCTTATGTCCTGGTTCCCCCTTGGGCCCTGGTTGCCCTGGCAACCCCCCAACCCCTGGTTTACCTATCCCCGGGAGACCTGGAGGACCAGGGGGGCCCTGAGGCCCTGGCTGCCCCATATGACCGTCTCCACCGCTGGGGCCCAGCTCTCCAGGTACACCTGGGTCTCCCATGCCCCCTGGCTTGCCTGGAATTCCCGGGAGTCCTGGTTTGCCTACACCAGGGAATCCTGGGGGACCAGCGGGGCCTGGTTTTCCTTCACCTCCTGGCTGTCTTACCCCAGGAGGACCTGGTGGCCCAGAGGGTCCCTCAGGTCCTGCAGGCCCAGCTGGGCCCTGCTCTCCTGGCAGGCCTCCAGGGAGACCTCCCACAGCCCCACTGGGGATGGTCTGACCTGTAGGGGATAAGATGTCCAGTCAGTCTAAACATTGGAAGATCGCAGGCATAGCACAATATTCAGCACAAGAGCAAAATTAAGTACAATCTGCTTGTGTGTATGTCTTAACTAGAGTTAGGTTAGGTAATGAACATTGAAGATTGACATAGTCTCAACATAAACAACATACTATTGGCCTACTCCATAGTAGTGCGCTACTTTTGACCAGAGCCACAAGTCCTTTGAGATTGCCATTCGATCTCACCTTTGTCCTGTCCACTGTTGACTACCACACCTTTGCGGGGGTATTCCTTGCCCATGTGCATGGGCATCTGGGGGATCTCTTTTCTGTAATGGGGGTACTGCATGTGGGGCATCTCCTTTCCTGGCCACTGCTGCTGAGGGTGTTGCTCTTTGCCGCCCATGCCCATGTGGGACAGGTGTGGTATAGGCTGGTGCTGCTGGGGTTGCTGCTGGGGGTGCTGCTGGTGCTGCTTGTGTCCATAGTATACCCCCGCGTGGACGAGAGGTAGTACTGCAAGCTGAAACAGAGCCACGAGGAGAGGGGCTGAGAGAGAAGGCACGGCCATGGCCTGGGGAAGACAGCAGAGGAGAACTATGTTAGACAATCAGTAAATTGATCAATTGATCAAAAAAGTCAATCAATGAGTCAAGGGAATCTAATTCACTGTCAGTATGTATTTTTCAATCAAATGCAAACAGTCAAACATACATAGATGGCAATAAAAGCCATATGACTGGTAATATGAAAGCTTTTCCCCATAGAAAGGGATTCATCCCCTGATACACCTTCGCATTGCTCTGGCTCCACCTACTGGACACTGAAGAGCAATATATTACACAGACCGCGATGCCCGCAGCTGACTACAACCAGTCACTCAACACTTAACCATGGGCCAGCCTTTATAAAAATAGCATATATTGCCAGATGTAGGATATGGTAACCACAAAACAGTTTTCTTTTTACATGCTCAATCTTGTAACCACACTGCTAACTGACTACATTTACATTTTACAGATGCTCTTATCCAGAGCAACTTCCAGTACTTAGTGCATACATTTTAATCCTTTTTTTTCTGTTCCCCCTGTGGGAATCAAACCCACAACCCTGGAGCTTGCCATGCTCTGCCAACTGAGCTACACTTGACCTAGGCAGACTGCAGACCGTTGCCTAACACAATGTTTCCAATGCTGTTGCCTAGGGTCAGGTTTAAGACCCTAATAACTGACTGAGCAATGCCTTGGCTTTCAAACAGCTGATGGAGCAAAATGATAACATGACTATTAGCCCTGTTATCAGACATACTATCAGACAAACGAACTGACAAGAACATTTATACTTCACATGAAAGCTTTTGAAAATCACCTACCAGATCAGGAAAAACTCAAATGCGTTTCAGCCTACAGGTCACAGCAGAAAAAAAACAGTTTTACTCAAGATAGGGAGGTGGGAAAAGAAATGATTCTCTGTTACGTTTCTTAACATGTTCTTTCTTTCATTAAATAATGAATCATATAATGTGTCTGTTTTTGGCTAGACTTTGTGTGTGTCTCTGACCTTCTGTGAACCCTCCCAGATGTTCCTGGAAAATGAGGGTCTCAGCCACAGTACGACAAAGAGCATCAGACCTGGAACTGGGAGACGGTGTTTCTTGGCTTTGGTCCTCTTTTGTGTGACTGTAGCCAATTACTTTTTAACCCATTAAAACACTGTTAATTAAAATAAAAATGCAAAATGTTGAGTTTGACTGTAATAGTAAAGATTATGTGAGAAGTAATACTGATTGATTGGTATGCAGTCTCAGAAATATGTTGTTATAGTGATGTACTTACAACGGCTGGGAAATGTCAAGAACGCCATTGAACTGAATATGTTGTCACTTACTGTAGTTTGACTGTTTGATCTCTCTCACACACAGTTTATCTCACACACTCTCTCTCCCTCTACCTCTCTCTATATATTTTTCTCTCTCTCCCTCACTGAATCCCTCTGTCACTGTCTATCCCTCACTCTGCACCTCTCTCATACAGAACAAAGAGCTCTGATGGTCAAAGTCTGTACTGTAGGCTAAACACCAGTATGTTAGAGATCAGCCCTCCAAACCAAAGCTTTTTGTTCAGAGAGCTGGTCTGGCCAAAATATGCAGCAGGAATGAGTTTTCTGAGTTGGCTTGGCCAGTTAGGTAGCCAGTTCATTCCAATTGGTTGTCACAGCTGATGGAAGAAGGATGGAATACATTTGATGGAGAGGCTATTATTCAGTGTTTCTGTCTATTCATACTTACCATAGAGTTCATAGAGTTCACACTTTCTGAAGATAAATAAAGAAAAATTGCTGCTTTCTTAGGTTCTTACACGTTTTTAAAGTATGTTTCCTGCCAAGCCTCCGAATCACAGCAGCAGCATTTACAACACATACCATTTTACAATAGATAGGCTACTACTTAAAAGTCATGCACAAGATTCAACCACAGGTATGAATGAATGATGTCAGAACTACTGACATACAAAAATGTCTAACGCAGCAATGCAGGTCTACAGTGAGAAATGATACAGAGGGTATGGGTAAGTCAAGTCGTAAGGGATATCCGTTCCTTGTCAGTTCATGTGGTTGTGGTGAACTCCTAGCCTAACAGAGGTCCTGTTAGGTCCTCAGATGTTGGGCTGCAATTGTGACATTGTGAACAGGAGTCAACACAGATAGGTACAGGCTATCTGAGAAATGTCACACCATTCTTCCTCAAGGAAGTCCAACAATTCACAGAATTATTACAGCAGTGAGTGTGACCCAAGAAGTCGACCAAAAAGTGTCCATGCGATGTGTGTGTGTGTGTGGTGCATAGGTGATAGTGTGCGTGTGTTTGTGTGTAGCAGGTTACGCACTGCGTGTCACTCACTCATGCGTAATCTTACTGCAGTGAGAGGTATTTCTCTCACCCCAAAGCCAACCCACAGGCATGCCAAATGGAAATAGGAACACCTCACTGCCCGCAACCTCCCTGACCTCATCACTCTCCGCTTCTCTACTGATCTTGTGTTGCTTCCTCTCCTACATTTATCTGTCTGGGGCTGCTGTCTGTACATGAGAGAAACAAGAATATGTTTGTTAATGCATATGTGCATCTGTCTGTATTTTCGAACTTTTCATCCACATCCAGGACCCAGAAGTCCAATCCAACGAGCAGAGCTCTGGTCCAACAGATAGAAGAGCGGTCCAACGAGGCAGTCCAGACTGCATTCTGGTCTTACACTATTTTTCTCCATCTTGTGCAGTCCCATCTGAAGGTCAGTAATGCAGACAGACATTTGGGTTGTCTTTGGCTGATGCTCCTATGGAAGGATTGTGTGTTTGTGTATGTGTGTCTGTGTGTGTGTTTCTCTGTCTGTTTCAATTTGGGCTTTAAAGGCGTTCCTGATCCTGTCTAGTTGTGTCTCTGGCTTGGGCCAGAGGGGATTCCGTTCTGTGGTTGGGGTTGGGTCTGGCCGGCTGGTTCTGGGAGAGGAGGGGGTAATGCTTTATTGTACACTCCTATTTGAACTGGTATATAGTATTTACAAAGACCATTCTTAATACAAATGGGAAACTGATGAGTGTGAAAAACCCAGCAGTGTATCAGTTCAAACTGGTGCGCCTGGCACCTACTACCATACCCTGTTCAAAGGCACTTAAATATTTTGTCTTGCCCATTCACCCTCTGGATGGAACACATACACAATCCATCTCAGTGCTTGAGGCATCACCACAGACACCCTGGTTCAAATCCAGGCTGTACCACAACCAGCTGTGATTGGGAGTCCCATAGGGCAGCGCACAATTGGCCCAGCGTCGTCTGGATTTGGCCGGTGTAGGCCGTCATTGTAAATAAGAATTTGTTCTTAACTGACTTGCCTAGTTAAATAAAGGTTAAATAAAAACTAAAAAAATACAACTTTCTGGATCGACGTGTATGACAGCACATTCCAGTTCCCGCCAATATCCAGCAACTTCGCACAGCCATTGAAGAGGAGTGGGACAACATTCCACAGGCCACAACCAACAGCCTGATCAACTCTACAGAAAGGAGATGTGTCACGCTGCATGAGGCAAATGGTGATCACACCAGATACTGACTGGTTTTCTGATCTATGCCCCTACCTTTAATCATTTTTTATCTGTGACCAACAGATGCATATCTGTATTCCCATCCATGTGAAATCCATATATTAGGGCCTAATGAATGTATTTCAATTGACTGATTTCCTTATATGAATTGTAACTCTGTAAAATCTACCAAATTGTTTCATGTTGCGTTTATATTTTTGTTCAATATATACAGTATAGAAGACAAAACATTGAAGTGCCTTTGAGCGGGGTATGGTAGTAGATGCCAGACGCACCGGTTTGTGCCAAAAACTGCAGCGCTGCTGGTTTTTTCACCCTCAACAGTTTCCGGTTTGTATCAAGAAAGGTCCACCACCCAATGGACATCCAGGCAACTGGACAGAACTGTGAGATGCATTGGAGTCAACATGGGCCAGCATCTCTGTGGAATGCTTTCAACACCTCGTAGAGTCCATGCCCTGACGAATTGAGGCTGTTCTGAGGGCAAAAGCAGGGAGATGCAACTCAGTGAGATGCAACTCAGTATTAGGAAGGTGTTCTTAATGTTTTGTGCACTCAATATATACACTGCTCAAAAAAATAAAGGGAACACTTAAACAACACAATGTAACTCCAAGTCAACCACACTTCTGTGAAATCAAACTGTCCACTTAGGAAGCAACACTGATTGACAATAAATGTCACATGCTGTTGTGCAAATGGAATAGACAACAGGTGGAAATTATAGGCAATTAGCAAGACACCCCCAATAAAGGAGTGGTTCTGCAGGTGGGGACCACAGATCACTTCTCAGTTCCTATGCTTCCTGGCTGATGTTTTGGTCACTTTTGAATGCTGGCGGTGCTTTCACTCTAGTGGTAGCATGAGACGGAGTCTACAACCCACACAAGTGGCTCAGGTAGTGCAGCTCATCCAGGATGGCACATCAATGCGAGCTGTGGCAAGAAGGTTTGCTGTGTCTGTCAGCGTAGTGTCCAGAGCATGGAGGCGCTACCAGGAGACAGGCCAGTACATCAGGAGACGTGGAGGAGGCTGTAGGAGGGCAACAACCCAGCAGCAGGACCGCTACCTCTGCCTTTGTGCAAGGAGGAGCAGGAGAAGCACTGCCAGAGCCCTGCAAAATGACCTCCAGCAGGCCACAAATGTGCATGTGTCTGCTCAAACGGTCAGAAACAGACCCCATGAGGGTGGTATGAGGGCCCGACGTCCACAGGTGGGGGTTGTGCTTACAGCCCAACACCGTGCAGGACGTTTGGCATTTGCCAGAGAACACCAAGATTGGCAAATTCGCCACTGGCGCCCTGTGCTCTTCACAGATGAAAGCAGGTTCACACTGAGCACATGTGACAGACGTGACAGAGTCTGGAGACGCCGTGGAGAACGTTCTGCTGCCTGCAACATCCTCCAGCATGACCGGTTTGGCGGTGGGTCCGTCATGGTGTGGGGTGGCATTTCTTTGGGGGGCCACACAGCCCTCCATGTGGTCGCCAGAGGTAGCCTGACTGCCATTAGGTACCGAGATGAGATCCTCAGACCCCTTGTGAGACCATATGCTGGTGCGGTTGGCCCTGGGTTCCTCCTAATGCAAGACAATGCTAGACCTCATGTGGCTGGAGTGTGTCAGCAGTTCCTGCAAGAGGAAGGCATTGATGCTATGGACTGGCCCGCCCGTTCCCCAGACCTGAATCCAATTGAGCACATCTGGGACATCATGTCTCGCTCCATCCACCAACGCCACGTTGCACCACAGACTGTCCAGGAGTTGGCGGATGCTTTAGTCCAGGTCTGGGAGGAGATCCCTCAGGAGACCATCCGCCACCTCATCAGGAGCATGCCCAGGCGTTGTAGGGAGGTCATACAGATACGTGGAGGCCACAGACACTACTGAGCCTCATTTTGACTTGTTTTAAGGACATTACATCAAAGTTGGATCAGACTGTAGTGTGGTTTTCCACTTTAATTTTGAGTGTGACTCCAAATCCAGACCTCCATGGGTTGATAAATTGGATTTCCATTGATTATTTTTGTGTGATTTTGTTGTCAGCACATTCAACTATGTAAAGAAAAAAGTATTTAATAAGATTATTTCTTTCATTCAGATCTAGGATGTGTTATTTTAGTGTTCCCTTTATTTTTTTGAGCAGTATATATGTATATATATATACAGTTGAAGTTGGAAGTTGGAAGTTTACATACACCTTTGCCAAATACATTTAAACTCAGTTTTTCACAATTCCTGACATTTAATCCTTGTAAAAATTCCCTGTCTTAGGTTAGTTAGGATCACCACTTTTTTTTATGAATGTGAAATTTCAGAATAACGGTAGAGAGAATGATTTATTTCAGCTTTTATTTCAGCTTTCATCACATTCCCAGTGGGTCAGAAGTTTACATACACTCAATTAGTATTTTGTAGCAGTGTCTTTAAATTGTTTAACTTGGGTCAAATGTTTCAGGTAGCCTTCCACAAGCTTCTCACAAGAAGTTGTGTGAATTTTGGCCCATTCCTCCTGACAGAGCTGGTGTAACTGAGTCAGGTTTGTTGGCCTCCTTGCTCGCACACACTTTTTCAGTGTGTGTGTGTGTGTGTGTGTGTGTGTGTGTGTGTGTGTGTGTGTGTGTGTGTGTGTGTGTGTGTGTGTGTGATAAGGGTCCATTATGGTGGAGACAGAACAGTCTAGACTGTAATACAGTAGAATTGAGAGGTGGATTAAGGACATGCTCTGTTCATCGCTGCTTTTGTAGCAGAAATGTGTTTTCTGACAAAATATAGATATTCCGTTTTGGCCATCCATGCTTGGCCAGGGTCCCACTGTAAATGACACAGATGTATTTTATGTTACATTCACATTTTGGCCATTCAGCAGACTCCTGTATACAGAGTTATTTTGAGTGAGTATTCACGTAAGTAACCTGAAACTCCTTTCCAGGACCAGGGTTGGGTGAAATGCCTAGATGCTGAGACATTTGACAGGGTCAGTTTAACTGTCACACACACTTCCGCCACCAAATTGTAACTCAGAGTAAATAGATCCATCAAAAGTTCTTTGTTTTTTCCAATTGCTAACACACTAAAATGACATGCACAGCACAATTATTTAAACTGACACACAGAGAGCAAAACCTCTTCTCAAGTCTTCAAAAGTCTAAACACATTTTCTGCTTTACACACATTTTGCAATTCAAAATGACACTATTTAAATGCACTGCACACGGTTCTCTGCATAAGACACAACAATCTGACATAAAGTCACATGTTTGCCATTTCAAAACACTGCCATTCAAAATGACACTACATGAGCTAATTGGCCAATACATGCGCCACCTGGCCAAACACCTCAATGGTTAGTTGTTACCACTTCAATCAGGAAGAAAGCACTATGAAAAGACCACAGGTGAGCACCTTGTGTTTTACAACAACAATGGAAGCCGTTGCAGAGAGACGAAGAGGGAGGGTGAGAATGAGAGGGGGAGGAAGAGTGAGAGGTAGGGGTAGAGCTGGTAGAGGAGTTCATGGCCAAAGAAGACAACTTTAAAATGAAATCAGAGCAACCTTAGTTGATCATGTCATCAACCATGGGCTGACAATGCAAGAGGCTGGACAGAGAGTGCAGCCCAACTTGAGCCGTTTTACTGTCGCCTGTGGCATCCGGACATTTAGACTGGAGTACAGGTACAGTATGTAACCAAAATTTCTTTCACACTATGTAGTACACCCCATGTCATAGTGTATCAGTTCGGTGACACCTGTTTACTTCATGAATGGCTGATGTCATACACTAACTGCACAAATTTCCTGTAGAATTGTCACAGCTGTCATTGAAGAGAGAAGGGGACCAAGGCGCAGCGGGTTGCGTGCTCATCATTATTATTTTATTTTATTTAATTAAAGTGAAGTGAAAACAAAGAACGACAGTTTCACAGGCTATAAATAACAGCAGTGTAAAATACAACTACCCACAAACAACCAGGTGAAAACAAGCTCCCTATATATGACTCTCAATCAGGAACAACGATGTACAGCTGTTCCTGATCGAGAGCCACACAGACCAACAAAAAAATATACAAACTAGAAAAACCTAGAATACCAAAACAAGAACATACACCAAAACCCCGGAACACATAAATAAAACACCCCTCTACATACACATAACCCCCGAACCACATAAAACAAATACCACCTGCCACGTCCTGACCAAACTACAATAACAAATAACCCATATTACTGGTCAGGACGTGACAAGAATTTACTCTACTGTGGGGGAAATATCTTTAGGCTGCATTGTCCAAGCCCTATATTTTAGTTTTTTAGTTTTTCTAAAGGACTGAGAGAAGCAACCATGGTGGAGGAAGGGGCCAAATGTTCACCGGGGTATAGGAATCTGCCATTGTAAACTTGGTTTTGGAAAATAATGAAATGAGATTACGAGAAATTCAAAGCCACATCATCCAAGACAACACCATATTCAACACCATAAAATCCCTCAATGTCTGGCAAGGGAAGATATTGCCTGTGATGTGGATGAGGCGTTGTGGCCAGACCCAGCTGTGCGGCAAGATGCTGCCTAATTATTTTTCTTGCCTCTTTTTTTTATATATATATTTTTTTTGCACATTTTTTCTGCAATTTTCTTTTTCAGTTTACTGTTTTTTTGTGAGCATATTTTTGTTCAGTCAATGTAAATATATCTGCTGTGCATATGTTGCACTGACTTGTTTGGTGAAAAATAAAATGTTTCAACAGCATGTGTGCATCTGAAGAATTTTCTACAATTTGAACTATTTTAGTATTATGGCAAAGCATACTAAAGATGAGAGTGCTTTTCATTATGCCCAACAGTGTGTAGTTGATTAGACAAAAATCTGGTAAAATGAATGAAGTGTGTGCCATTTCGTGAAAACGTTTGATTTTGATAATGCTATATGTAGTTTTGGTTGCAGTGCTTCATTTTGCAGGATATATGAGGTATTTTGCAGTTTGGGTGTGTGGTTTTGTGAGTTGTGTTAAGTATTTTGATAAAACCAGCCTAGTTTGCAAAATTGTGTTTTAGCAATTGGGAAAAACTGTAAGCGTGTGAAAGTGTTTGGGGGTTTTGTGGAGTAGGTGCAAACTTTCAATGACTTCCTAATAGCAGGCCGTGTGACTAATCTTTCATTGCCTCATACTAACAAATGATCAACTGTACAAGGACAGCCAGAGTGTACACTGAGAAAGCATTAAAACGACCCAAAGTGATACATGATAAGCAGTCTGTAACTTAAACCATAGTGTGTGTGTGTGTGTGTGTGTGTGCGTGTGTAGACATGTGCATGTGTGTGTTGACATGTGTGTGTGTGTGGACATGTGCGTGTATGTGAGTGTGACAAACTTGAGAGGATAGGAAACATTTTCACAACATGAGAGATGCGGAACATGATTTCTGTTCAGTGTCAGACCCCCCAACCTGTTGTCATCGACTCCCAAGAGTTAGCTGTCAGACACGTGTAGACCTACATCATGAAACCTGCTCTATTGCGTAAGGTGTAGGGCAGGCAACCAACCCTTGCCTTATCAATACATGATGCAGCTTGTTACCACAACATATATGCTATGAAAGAGACCATCATTCACTAGCATTGCATTTAGCTAAAGGATCCACTGAATGAGCTCCTTCAAATTGCTTCTATGAAATGTATGTAAATACATTGTAATTGGGTTAGAGCAGCCTCAGACATCGAGGCTTCGCTCACGTAGTCGAGTCAACGAGACCCGATTTGGAAGGATGGCCCAGCGAGGGTTGGAGCTCCTCTCCACTACACTCAGTCCCACAGGGTTTGGTCACACTAACCTGCTATTAGCTGTTATTAGACAAGCTGGCATGGGTCCTAACCTACAGCCCCCTCAGTTTGGCACGGTCTGAATGACTCCATGGTGGGTTCAAGCTGGACAAGTCTCAATGGGATCTTCCTTACCCTCACAGAGGATCTCACACACACACACACACACACACACACACACACACACACACACACACACACACACACACACACACACACACACACACACACACGGTCAGACTGTGCTGGACGTGTTATTTTTCACAGACGCCACTCTGGTGAAGCTTGAGTGTGACTCATGAATGAATGGCGTCTCCAGGAGATTTATGGGTAATACTTATTTTGGTAGGTGCCAGTATCTGTAGCTTCACTATGCTACTACCGTACGGCCACATTGGCCAGGCACAGAATGACCGGTTCCTCACATGAATATGCTTTTCTGTTTTGATTTCTCACTCAACTACAGACCTTTATGTCATCACTGTATGACAACCAAGCAGAAGTATTTCAACAGAAAGGGCACTAAAGCCACATTTCGATTTAGTACGCCAAGTTAAGTATACCACCTTCTCAAACCCTCCCTCTGCTCCCCATGGCTGAAAAAGCTTCACACACACACACACACACACACACACACACACACACACACACACACACACACACACACACACACACACACACACACACACACACACACACACACACACACACCCCCCCGTGTAGTCATGCAGGTAAACATACTGTACTTTACTGTAGTGGCAGTGGTGGAACTAGAGTTTTCTACATGGGGTGGCCAAGGCTACTTCAGGGGGGCCTTAGACCATGACAGGAAATGAGTGTGTAACCCTAACCTGGCAACTAAGGAGCATGAATGAATCCTACAGTGAGGGAAAAAAGTATTTGATCCCCTGCTGATTTTGTACGTTTGCCCACTGACAAAGAAATTATCAGTCTATAATTTTAATGGTAGGTTTATTTGAACAGTGAGAGACAGAATAACAACAAAAAAATCCAGAAAAACAAAAAGCATGTCAAAAATGTAATAAAATGATTTGCATTTTAATTGAGGGAAATAAGTATTTGACCCCCTGCAAAACATGACTTAGTACTTGGTGGCAAAACCCTTGTTGGCAATCAGAGGTCAGACGTTTCTTGTAGTTGGCCACCAGGTTTGCACACATCTCAGGAGGGATTTTGTCCCTCTCCTCATGGGATTAAGGTCTGGAGACTGGCTAGGCCACTCCAGGACCTTAATGTGCTTCTTCTTGAGTCAATCCTTTGTTGCCTTGGCCGTGTGTTTTGGGTCATTGTCATGCTGGAATACCCATCCACGACCCATTTTCAATGCCCTGGCTGAGGGATGGAGGTTCTCACCAAAGATTTGACGGTACATGGCCCCGTCCATCGTCCCTTTGATGCGGTGAAGTTGTCCTGTCCCCTTAGCAGAAAAACACCCCCAAAGCATAATGTTTCCACCTCCATGTTTGATGGTGGGGATGGTGTTCTTGGGATCATAGGCAGCATTCCTCCTACTCCAAACACGGCGAGTTGAGTTGATGCCAAAGAGCTCCATTTTGGTCTCATCTGACCACAACACTTTCACCCAGTTGTCCTCTGAATCCTTCAGATGTTCATTGGCAAACTTCAGACGGGCATCTATATGTGCTTTCTTGAGCAGGGGGACCTTGCGGGCGCTGCAGGATTTCAGTCCTTCACGGCTTGGTGTGTTACCAATTGTTTTCTTGGTGACTATGGTCCCAGCTGCCTTGAGATCATTGACAAGATCCTCCCGTGTAGTTCTGGGCGGATTCCTCACCGTTCTCATGATCATTGCAACTCCACGAGGTGAGATCTTGCATGGAGCCCCAGGCCAAGGGAGATTGACAGTTCTTTTGTGTTTCTTCCATTTGCGAATAATTGCACCAATTGTTGTCACCTTCTCACCAAGCTGTTTGGCGATGGTCTTGTAGCCCATTCCAGCCTTGTGTAGGTCTACAATCTTGTCCCTGACATCCTTGGAGAGCTCTTTGGTCTTGGCCATGGTGGAGAGTTTGGAATCTGATTGATTGATTGCTTCTGTGGACAGGTGTCTTTTATACAGGTAACAAACTGAGATTAGGAGCACTGCCTTTAAGAGTGTGCTCCTAATCTCAGCTCGTTACCTGTATAAAAGACACCTGGGAGCCAGAAATCTTTCTGATTGAGAGGGGGTCAAATACTTATTTACCTCATTAAAATGCTAATTAATTTATAAAAATTTTGACATGCGTTTTTCTGCATTTTTTGTTGTTATTCTGTCTCTCACTGTTCAAATAAACCTACCATTAAAATTATAGACTGATAATTTCTTTGTCAGTGGGCAAATGTACAAAATCAGCAGGGGATCAAATACTTTTTTCCCTCACTGTATGATTGCTAATTAGAGGTAGAAGTGATAATTCACTTAACCCAGAGTTCTTCAATGTGGCAGATAGTGTGGTCCAAAAGGGTTACTTCACTAGAATTCTTTAACATACTATAAATAGTCAGTGTCTCTACCGCGGAACTGCAGCTCTCTCTCTCTCTCTCTTTCATTCATTCATTCATTCATTCATTCATTCATTCATACATACATACATACATATACAGGAAAAATATACAGAAATACAGAAAATAAAGCTCAAGCACCAAGGAGATAAGATAGCATTAGTGTGTTACATAAATTGCATAGTTTATTTACAAAAAAAGTAAATTTACAAAAAAACACACACTGCAATTTGACATACCAGGTATCAAGCAGAAATGGACTTGAAAAATATAAATAATTTTGGCGCCCATCAATATTACAAACGTACAGTATCATATTTATGCTCATATATTTTATGTAACTAATAGCAAAGAAAAGTTTTGGAATT
This sequence comes from Salmo salar, assembly GCF_965601325.2. NCBI lineage: Eukaryota > Metazoa > Chordata > Actinopteri > Salmoniformes > Salmonidae > Salmo > Salmo salar. The sequence goes on along the minus strand of NC_138311.1, from coordinate 26,944,636 downwards.
GGCCTAATCAAGACCAAATTAAATCTGTGTGACATGATAGCCTTTATCATTTTAGAGTATTAGTGTACTAGCTAGTACACAGTGCAGGTTTTAATCATGACCAGAGGGACCGCCTAAGTGCCAAATTATCCTCGGTCGATTTAAAACAGCATAATTCTGCGGTTCTGGTGATACCTAGAGAAATGTTTCACAAACTCACCCATGTTGAGGGAGTGTGCCCTCTTTGACTCAACATTTAGAATTCCGAGGTGACTTAACCTGTCATTAACCATTGTTGTCCTAAGTTGGGTTTTAATCAGCTTTAAAGCTGAGTAGCTTTTCTCGCAAGAAGCACTGCTGACTGGTGTAACAACAGAAATCTTACGAAGTCAAAATAGCTCATGGAAGACCTCTTTATAAGGTTCTAGAAACACAACAAAGTCAAGGAAAGTAGACAGTCTGTCCCTTCCACTTTTCTCTCTCCTATCAAGAAGCCGCTTGGTTTGATGAACCTCATGTTCGAGATCCTCTAAATCTGACTAAAAGGTCTGAGCAAAGGCAAACAAAGGCTCCTCATTCAAGAATGTTGTACTCTTTGGGTTGAGAGACTGGACCCCTTGCATTATTTCGCAATTCTTATTTGAAAAACGCCTCTGCAGCTCAGCTGTGAGACTGTCAAGCACCTGATAAAAGATAGCGCTTTGGAAGCTCTCACCATCACTTTGGTCACTATTTTTCTGTCCTACAGTGCTCATCATCAATGAGTCGTGAAATCTTAAGCTTGTTTTAGGCTGTCTTTTACACACTGTACACTTATTTTGCAGTGCTCTGCAATCTCTTCAACCTGTTTCCATGTGTATGTAAGGGCACCTACAAGATCAGCAGCCCTTGCTAGGTCAAGAGAGCTTGATCGGAGCATGTCAGAAAGACATTAGGCATCACCAAACACTTTACAAAAGGTAACCAAAAGCCCTATGAAATGTAAATCTATCTGAGAAAGAAGGCCTGTTGCCTCCACTGATCTATCACCACTATTTTCAAGTGTGATATCCTGTAGCACTCTCAGAACTGCTGGAAGCCTGTCCCTCAGATTACGGCATGCCATGTATCTGCTTGCCCACCTTACATCTGTAAGTCTCTGTAGTTCCCTGGGCTGCTGCTGTGGATACGTTTCTTTCTGAACTGCAAGCCACTTGAGATGAACGTACGAACCAGATAGAAAGTTATGAAGCTTCTGCAGGAGAGCAAAACAGTTAACTGCCTCTGATTTTACAGCATCGACAAGAACCAAATTCAAACAACGTGCATTACAGTGCACATAAAATGCAAATCTTGCACTGTTTTTAATCCGTACAGACACACCAGAATGCTTTCCGCTCATGACGGATGCACCGTCATAGCCTTGCCCTACAAGATTATTTCTGTAGTCCAGACCATGTTTTTCAAGGCAATCAATTATCATTTTTGTGAGCCGTGCTGCATCTAAGCTTTCAGCTGACTGAAAGTGTAAAAAGCTTTCGTGGATGGCACCGTTGTAGTAGTACCTCACAACTAAAGACATTTGTTCTTTTTTCTTTAAATCTTTGGTTTCTTCTGCAATTACACTAAAAACTTCACTTTCTTTTACTTCTCTTATTATTTGACTTTATACCATCTCAGCTCAGCCCTCAAGAACTTCCTTCTGGATTTGGTGGCTGGTGTACTTAGTATTACCACATACATTCATCCTTTTCTCTATGAGAGGGTCATGCTTTGCTATTTCTTCTAAGATTCTCAAAAAATTACGCTTGTTGTGAGAGTCACCAGACTCTCGATGACCTGCACTATATTTTGAGTAGCAGTTAATAGGAGCACATCTGCAATTGTTTTAATGTAAGTACAGTTTTCCTCCACTTTCTTTTTCCGGTCCTCATTTATGACATCTAACATTGATGAGTTGCTGTCAATAGCCCTTTTATGCTGATTCCAAGCATGCATAGCATTGATATGATGCTCTGCCTTCGAATGGAGCTTAAACCCAGAATCTTTAAACAGCGCCTTTTTCCAGTTACAAAAACCTGACTGTGATGTGAAGGCAGATTCAGGTGTATTGGGCAGAGGAAAATGCTTACAGTTGAAACAATAAAACTAATCTTGATTTACAGAATATTCAAGCCATGAATTGTCCTTATACCAGGAGCTGTTGAAAGCCCTTTTCCTAGTACCAAGCTGAGTTCTGGGAAATGTTTTCAAACGGCTGTACAGGACCCTCTTCTCTGGATCTTGAAATGTCTGAAATACACGTTAAATAATGTGTCATATCTCTATGGAAATGTATAATTAAGGGATCCACAATATTAGATACTAACAGCTGCTAACTAAAATGTGTAGTTTAAAGTATAGGCTTGGCCTACCGTTGGGTCCTTTTGGAACATCATATCTGGTGCAGTGCAGTGTTTTGGGGTTTGGGAAGTCAATGAAAGAAGTGAGAAATTCTTCCTCAATGCACAACCTAGATTCGAGTCAGTGTCTTAAGTAGTTGGATATGTTATTACTCTAACAAAGTGACGAACTGACACATTTTCATTTTCATCAAAAACTTTATTTCAAAGGAGTGTCTTTGATTTGACGGCTTGCACATGTGCAGTTCGGTGCAAGACGACCCTTAGACTCGATTAAATGTTTCTGCGCATGAGCTTGGCCAGCATATGTTGCCATGACATCACCTACAAGCGTGATCAGGGATTTCTATTGGAGGAGCAGCTTCTGCCTATGTTTATACTGTACTGTCTTTGGTATGAGTGACATGTGTTCCAAAGGGAATGGAAGATGGCTGTTTTGAACTGGGATACTGTTATTGTTATTGCATTGCTAGATATTGCTGCGTTGTTGGAACTAGATACACCTGCGATAACATCTGAAAAACTGGGTATGCGACCAATTAACTTTGATTTGATTTCTGTAAACATAAACAGACTTCCTCTCTGATCAACCTCATGAAGATGTTTTTCTTTTGCTTAAAACGTATGAAATGATCTGTAACAATGACACGCTACTGTCTGACACTACATGCAGAAGCTGTGGTTGACATAGAATGTAAACAGTATAAACTATTGCACTATGAACTGTATTGGTGCACAGTGAAAACGTGTGTGTGTGTGTGTGTGTGTGTGTGTGTGTGTGTGTGTGTGTGTGTGTGTGTGTGTGTTTTATGGCTGTATGTCTGTTTGGTGCATTTTCCTTTTCTAGATGTCCATTTATAGATGGTTCCCCCTTGCACATGCACACACACACACACACACACACACACACACACACACACACACACACACACACACACACACACCACACACACACACACACACACACACACACACACACACACACACACACACACACACACACACACACACACACACACAATGGAATGTGATGTCTGAGAGAATGGAGAGAAGAGCCAAGTACAGTACATAGCAGAGCACAGTAAAACACTCTCCATCCATAACATCTCTCTTTGTTCCTCTTCTATCGTTCCTCTCCTCTAGAAAGAGGTGGAAATATCTCTATCTACTCCTCCTCTTCTTCCTCTACTTTTAGACACATCTGTCTATTCTCTTCCCTTCATCCTACTGTCTTCTACTCGTCCTCCACAGACATCTTTCTCTTCTCATATTTCGCTTCACCGTCTCCTATTCTTCCTCTCTATCTAAATTAGCAGACATGTCTATTCCCCCTTTCCCATCTTTCTTCTCATCCCTCTATTTTCCCCCTGACTCTCTCTTCCTCCAGAAACATCCACATTCAGTGACCTGGAAGTCCTCCCAGTGGCCTAAGAGAGAGAAGGAGATAGGGGAAGAGAAGGGAGAGGGGAAGAGAGGGAAAGAAGAGAGAGAGAAGGGGGTGGTGTGGGAGGTGAGAGAGGGAGTGAGAGGAGAAATGGAGGGGAGCGAAGTAATGAAAGGGAGAGAAAGAGGTTACGAAGCACAGAGACATATGTGTATGAGTACACGCAATAGGCACGTAGCATTAATCACTCTGACAGCACTGTGTGATCCTACTGGATGTTGAAAACATTCCCACTAACCAAGGAACAACTGTCCAAGCCTACTGAGCATGTCCAGACAACCACTGGACCGTCCGATTCCTCTCCACACCAACACAACCATTCCCAAGTCCCCTTCCTCCTTCCTTTTCCATCCCATCTCCCGGCTGCCAGCTTTCTCTCTCTCTCTCTCTCTCTCACACACACACACACACACACACACACACACACACACACACACACACACACACACACACACACACACACACACACACACACACACACACACACACACACACACACACACACACACACACACACACACACAAACACACACAGGCCTAGTTAGACACAGCTAAACTAAACAACCAAACTATGTTTACAGATTCTCTCACACTGGCTTTCTCCCTCTCTGAATGCAGTGAATTCCTCCCGTTTAAATATCTCTTAAGAGTAGAGGTTTATGTTTGTGCAAACATGCTCTTTACGCAACGCATTGAAGACACACACACATACAGTACAAACACCTGATCTGCAGTGACGTGTTGTAGGGATCATCTTCTTAGAACCCTTTGACCTTTCGGTCCTTATTCTGCCTTTCTGAAGCTTTCAGTATGCTTCCCGGTTGAAACAGTTCATGCATATATTAAGACAACATTTAGTGTCGTTTTTTTTTTTTTTGGTGTTAGGCAACATTCTGCTGATTTTTGGGTTGCTGTTGGTGCACATCACTTTTTTTGTTGAGGCGAGCCAATGTTCGGTGCCCATTTATCTATCATTGGTCGACAGTAGGGATTCTTCAATTAAGTATTTATTGTCATTCAATGACAGATGACTAGTTTTCATGCACATTTTTCCACTTGAGAAATACAGCACCAAACATATTAGTTAGATGTAAAATTGCGCGACTAAGACCTCCTCGGCCAAACATAAAAATGAATGGCCGATTTCTTGATTTATCTTAGATTGATTGTGACTATTTTGAGGAAGTGTTTCAAGAGCAACAAACAGTAATATTGCTCGTTTTTCAAGCTAATGTCTTTTTAAGGGAGTATGCGAGGCACAGACGTTTGCTTCGCTTAGCCGAGTTCTGCTAGGAGCAAACCAAACCCAGTATCCGGACGCCTTGACCCTGTACCTCCTATGTCCACTTGGAGGGAACAAGAAGAGGAATCTCTGTTTGAGGTTCTCATGGTAGTTGATATGTTAAAGGATAGTTGGGTATATACACTGAGCATACCAAACATTAGGAACACCTTCCTAATATTGAGTTTCACCCCCTTTTGCCCTCAGAACAGCCTCAATTCGTCAGGGCATGGACTCTACAAGGAGTCGAAAGCGTTCCACAGGGATGCTGGCCCATGTTGACTCCAATGCTTCCAACAGTTGTGTCAAGTTGGCTGGATGTCCTTTGGGTGGTGGAACATTCTTGATACACACAGGAAACTGTTGAGCGTGAAAAACCCAGCAGTGTTGCAGTTCTTGACACAAACCGGTGCGCCTGGCACCTACTACCATACCCCGTAAGGCCCTTAAATATTTTGTCTTGCCCATTCACCCTCTGAATGGCACACATACACAATCCATGTCTCAATTGTCTCTAGGCTTAAACATCTTTCTTTAACCTGTCTCCTCCCCTTCATCTACACTGGTGGGAGTGGATTTAACAAGTGACATCAATAAAGGATCATAGCTTTCACCTGGTTAGTCTGTCATGTTTTGTATACTCAGGGTTTGTTTAAGCTTTCAGGCTTTTGTCTGTGTGTGAGTCAGACGAGTGGAACTGGCCTGGTACAGAAATAAGGAGAGAGGAATTCAGAATGAGAGGAGCTGTGGAAAATACGCCCTGTCCAAAAGAGGAGGGGAAAATGGTTGATTGTTGAGAACAGCTTTTAAAGGCAGTGGATTACGCAGTCACACCATCAAATAGCATCAAATGGGTTCAAGTCACACACACACACACAATCACCAACCTGTGCTCCAGTGCATTCAACCACCTATTTATGATGTGAATGTGAATCTTCACCATGTTCCAGCACTCTCTAAGATACACAGATACTGATCTGAGGCCAGTTTAGCATGTTTTCCTTCTGATAGTGAAGGTTAGGATTTGGGAATGGTAAGCTGAAACTAGATCTGTGAGTTAAGACGAAGTCTATGCGAAGGACATTGGAATACAAGGCCGTCAGCTCAGGGTAGATCCTACACAGATTCTCTGATTTCCACATGCACTAAATAGACTGCCAACAACAATCACTATGACACTGAAACCCATCCTTATGATATACAGTAAACATCAATCACCAATCACTTACAGTTAGCCCATAGCCCACAGTTTTCTGTGATATTTCTATATCTGCAAATCTCAGAACGTTTCAAGCACTGAATAAGGTCCAGGAAAAAGCTTGTGATGCCTCAGGGACACTACCAGTTAGACTAGACAGCTCTCTGGCCATTTGTCTGGTCAAAGTGGAAAATGTTCTCCCAGCTGTTTGTTCATTTACGCAATGAAGCCATTGTGTGCTTGTGACTGTACAAGCCGAATCTAAACAATTTTGCTCCAGCCAAGCAGTTTCCAGAGTTGTGGACTCAAGTCACATGACTTGGATTCGAGTCTGACTGGAGTTACACTAATGACTTGAGACCCGACTTAATAGAAAATAAAATAACTTCAGACTTGACTTGGAGCCTCAAGACTCGGGATTCGACTTTGACTTTAAATTAATGACTTGAGTTTATCTGGCCAGGTTTTGTAATGTTTTGTAACTCATTTTGAGGCACAGAGACTACGTGGATTACTCTACACGTAGCCAGAGAGTAGCTGCAGATCGCCCCTGCAAGAAAATCTGCAACAAATTGTCTAGTGAAACGCAAACCCGGCACTCTGATTGGACCAGCAAACTGTGAATCAATAGAGGTCGGGTGGTGAGGAGGCAAACATATTGCTGATTTTCTGTACATCTATAGGATCGGGTGCAGTGCAAACATCAAATTATAGGACCAGAGATCGCCATGGATATAAACTGTTTACTTTGAAAGCTGATCAGAAATGGGGCAACAATTACTAGCATATGCCTACTGGTATTTTGGTATGTAAAAATTGCTTGAAATTGATCATTTACTTGAAGCTTGCATTTGGAATGTGTTTAACTTCTCTAGGGCCAGTGGGACGATTTCGTCCCACCTACGTAACAGCCAGTGGAATCCCGTGGCGCGTTATTCAAATACCTTAGAAATGCTATTACTTCAATTTCTCAAACATATGACTATTTTACACTATTTTAAAGACAAGACTCTCGTTAATCTAACCACACTGTCCGATTTCAAAAAGGCTTTACAACGAAAGCAAAACATTAGATTATGTCAGCAGAGTACCCAGCCAGAAATAATCAGATACCCATTTTTCAAGCTAGCATATAATGTCACATAAACCCAAACCACAGCTAAATGCAGCACTAACCTTTGATGATCTTCATCAGATGACACACCTAGGACATTATGTTATACAATACATGCATGTTTTGTTCAATCAAGTTCATATTTTTATCAAAAACCAGCTTTTTACATTAGCATGTGACGTTCAGAACTAGCAAACTTCAGGTGAATTTACTAAATTACTCACGATAAACGTTCACAAAAAACATAACAATTATTTTAAGAATTATAGATACAGAACTCCTCTATGCACTCGCTATGTCCGATTTTAAAATAGCTTTTCGGTGAAAGCACATTTTGCAATATTCTAAGTAGATAGCCCGGCATCACAGGGCTAGCTATTTAGACACCCACCAAGTTTAGCCCTCACCAAAGTCAGATTTACTATAAGAAAAATGTTATTACCTTTGCTGTTCTTCGTCAGAATGCACTCCCAGGACTTCTACTTCAATAACAAATGTTGGTTTGGTTCAAAATAATCCATAGTTATGTTCAAATATCCTCTGTTTTGTTCGTGCGTTCAAGACACTATCCGAAAGGGTAAAGAAGGGTGACGCGCACGACGCGTTTCGTGACAAAAAAATTCGAAATATTCCATTACCGTACTTGGAAGCATGTCAACCGCTGTTTAAAATCAATTTTTATGCCATTTTTCTCGTAAAAAAGCGATAATATTCCGACCGGGAATCTGTGTTTTAGTACAAAGAGAGAGAAAATAAAAACATGGGATCCCCTCGTCCACGCGCCTCAGTCTTATAGTACTCTGACCGACCACTATCCAAACGCGCTAATGTTTTTCAGCCAGGGGCTGCCTCGACATCATTCAGCTTTTTCCCGGGTTCTGAGAGCCTATGGGAGCCGTAGGAAGTGTCACGTTACTGCAAAGATCCTCAGTTTTCAATAAAAAGAGTCAAGAAGCTCAAGGAATGGTCAGAGAGGGCACTTCCTGTACAGAATCTTCTCAGGTTTTTGCCTGCCATATGAGTTCTGTTATACTCACAGACACCATTCAAACTGTTTTAGAAACGTTAGGGTGTTTTCTATCCAAAGCCAATAATTATATGCATATTCTAGTTTCTAGGCAGTAGTAATAACCAGATTAAATTGGGTACGTTTTTTATCCGGCCGTGTAAATACTGCCCCCTAGCCCTAACAGGTTAAAATGAATGATTCATGTGGTGAAGACACACCCCTGACATGGTGGAGAAGGCTTTTATGTTCTTGTTGAAATGTTTGCTCTTGCATTCACACATTTAAATGCAGAGGCCCTATGTGGTAAATCTATCTTCCATCTAGTACTGCTAGCGTTTCATAATTCCATCCCGTACCATTTATTGCAACGTGTAGATATTTCTGTTTCATGTTTGATCGGTCTACAATACATTTTCATTTAGACAACCATTTCTTACCCTCTGAGTGGCGTGATGTTCATTATGCACATGAATGTTCACAAGACCAATGAGGTAGAAATTCTGTATATTTAATTCAATGTATGTTTTCCTTTGGTGATATTTCCCGGGTTATGTCGGAGTTCCGTGTGCATGTGTCCTATGTCGCTGTCATTCTGGTTGTGTGTAATTGGAGCGTGCGCGCCTCAGTGCGCATAGAAATAGTCAATGTGGCCTGAGCTCCACGCTTTGGAGTCAGAACGTTGAATAAGATAAAATTATTGTTCCATGTATGAATGGTGTTGAAATATCAGTAATAATCCTTAAATCTGATTAAGACGAATGTACCAATGGATGTGGGAATTGCCTTTTTTCATTATAGAACCAGTTTATTGGTTGTAATTGCCAATTGGGTAATTGTATGGTCCTGGGGACCAAATGCTTATATTATGTACCAGTAGGCCTCCCTGTTTGAGCTCCTGTTAGACAGATTCCATTTGGTTTCTCAAGGGGAGGCTGTACAGTCTTGCCCTCTACCTGTGTCCATTCAGATAGGACAGGTTAAGCCTGATATAGAGGCTATTGCTTTTGGGCTATTGCCTGTGTATATTTGGTAAATCTACTTGTATATTTTGTATGATATGGAGCTTTCATCATTGGATCACTAAGACCTGTACATAAGTCTACACTGTGAGCATGTCAACCTGCCTTCTGCTGATGCCATGCCCTTACAACTACTACAAGGTTCCTATTTTACAACTACAATAGGCTAATCAAAATGTGTTGGAGACAAAATAATGAAAAGGGCTGTCTGGTAGCCTCAATAAATAGACAAAGATTTGTAATTGATCAAGTCGTTGCATGTCTAGATTTTTTTTAAACTTGACTTGAAAACTTGTGACTCGACTCGACTTAGAATGCACGACTTGGACTTGACTCAAGTCTTGACCCGTTCTACTTGGGACTTGACTTGAGTCTTGACCCGTTCTACTTGGGACTTGACTTGAGACTCGTACCTTGAGACTTGCTTGTGACTCAAATAATAGTGACTTGGTCCCACCTCTGGCAGTAACACATCTGATACTACAAATCAACTAATCAGTCTCTAACTGATGTTTCGATCAGGGGAGCTACTGCGCGTGGGAGTAAAAGCCAGCACCCACGCTGGGCCTTGTAGGATAAGATTTCCTGGTCTAAATCATTGCACATCCATAGATGCACTTTGAATAATTTGTATTTCAACCAGATTCGAGCATCAACAGTAATGTCCATGGCAAGCCATCATCTCACACAGCACAAGAGTGAGAAAGCTTACAAAATCCCTCACTTTAGGTGACAGGGAAACAGGACTAATCTACTTAGTACATGTATATATGTTCTGTAATGTTGCACACTCATGAATCAGGCCTTGGTCACTCCTGCCTCAAAGAATTATACCATAAATAAACATTCACTTTGATTGACAGGCCAATGCAACAATGAGCTTTCCAGTGAGAAAACACTATCTAACCAATGAGCTGTCATTATTCCAGGGAGAGAACATCACTTAGCCAATGAGCTGTCCTTATTCCAGGGAGAAATAAGTCCTGTCAGCCAGTGACAGTGTTTGCTCTGGGCTCTTTTCTCACCAAACTTCTGCTCCTGCCCCCATCACACAGACCTGACAGTTTGCCTTCATCCCTCTGCCACACACACAACTCACGGCCTACACACACACACACACACACACACACACACACACACACACACACACACACACACACACACACACACACACACACACACACACACACACACACACACACACACACACACACACACACACACACACACACACACACACAGATGCACGCACACTCACACGCTCCTGCATACAGACACACACACACACACAAACAAAAGTGTACAAACACATGCTTTCTAAACAAACATTCTCTCACAGATACACACATTCCATTTCCCTGGGGATGGCAACTTTTGTCAGAAGAGGACAACTGGACAAACCCACCCCACTAGGGGGCACTCTCACTACATAGCCAAGGAGAAGAGCTACATACTGTGTGGGCCAGGCTTTCCCTGGCCCACACCCTGTCCACCAGTCCTACTATGGTCTACTGGTCAGATTGTAGCCAAGCATGGCCACCATTAGACACAGTACAAACTCCACCATATTTGAATTAAAAATAAACTGCACCACAGACATGTCAGTGACCTCTGCTCGTGAAGCAGCTAAGGTGAACAAAGACACCTCTTAAAGACACTTCAGCTTTACAAAACAAAAAACCATAATGGTTCAAGTAGTCTATTAGGCCTTTCCATTCTTATTTCATCCAAAACATCCAAGAGACCCAATTACATCCAAGAACAACTTAGCTATAATGTAAGTGGACCAAAGGGGATTTGTGCTACCTTAAAACAATTTAGTCAATTACAAAGGAAGGCTTAGATCTTACTGGATTAAATATGAACATGTAAATCCAACACATGATATGAAGAATACACTGGGGAAATACTTTTCCCCCACAGAGAAACAATAATCAACCACAACGAACACAGCTTATATACCAAGGCTTCGGGCATATCCAACTCTGGTTCTGATGACTCCAGAATACACTCAATGGCCGTCAAGCAGTCAGCATTTTCTAAATGACTAGTAATTATTAGACAAATACAAACATATTGCATATACAGACACACAAACCAAGTGACAAAATGTGTACCATCAGATGTTGCCCAGAACTTAAGCAGATGTTTTTTTTGTTTTACATGTATCTAAAAAGCTTCATTCTTTACAGCATTTATCCACTGTAATAATCAGGATGTTCATCCATGCTTGTCATCTGAAATTCTGAAAAAGGAGCTAAGGCTGGAGGATTGGAAGGTTCCTTACCTTTCTCTGTGAGTGGCCGTTTAAAGGGGGAATAATCACTGCAGTCAGACAGACGGAGAGACAAACAGACGGACAGAGGAAACCCTGGGATATGAGCTCCAAACAGCACCACACAGCACAGGCCTGATTTATATATTCTACTGGGAGGAGTCAGAGGGAGGAGGGGGGAAGACCTGCTTAACAGTAGTAGGGAGTAAAAATATGTGTGTGTTTGTGTGTGTGGGGGGTTGTGTTTGTGAGTGTGTGTGTGTGTGTGTGTGTGTGTGTGGTGTGTGTGTGTGTTAGCTACTCCAAGCAACCTGGCCCGACACACACTGTGGGTCATCTGCTGAGTCTGGGGCTTCCACAATTGGCCATCACTGGACGTCATCACCCCATACATACACTCAGGCCAGGAGTCCTAAGAGCAAGAACATGACACTGTTCTTCCAAGGCAGTTCTGACACCTGTCCTCAACCCCCAACCCCACCTGACTCGCTCACTTTGTGGTCTCCAGAGTGTGTGTGTGCCTGTGTACGTGCACACCGCCATGTGTCCACCGCTCCACTGACCGAGCCTGCTCTTAGCCCTCAGGGTCTTAGAGAATGGACAGCGAGTAGCAGTATGTCTCCACCGTGGGTGATGGAATGCAGTAAGTGTGTGTGTGGGGGGACCACGGTGACAGAGGGGTGTGAAAGGGTGGATGTCCCATCCTGTCTTCCACAGGCAAGAAAATGAAAAGAACTGATGTTGTCTTTCTCAACTGCTGTCCAAAGCATTGCACTTTTTTGTCCTAGCCTAGCACTAACACATCCGATGAAAACATTTGCATTCCTGTTAGAGTCAACCACTTCAACAATGTTCTAGTGTGCTTTAATTAATGTCAGTAAGTAGAGTCGAACTGTTTGCAAGGATTCCCTTTCATTCTCTGTAATTGCGATGTGGGCATTCAGCCTGATGGAGCTCTACTGCACACACACACTTTGAGCGGCGGTGTGAAAGGTACACGTTAGTTAGGCTGTAATGGGACAGTGTGTTTGTCCCTGGGCTTAAATTCTCTTCCTGTTCCTTTAATGAAGCCTCAATAAGCCTCAGTCACCTCCCACTGTGTGTGTGTGTGTGTGTGTGTGTGTGTGTGTGTGTGTGTGTGTGTGTGTGTGTGTGTGTGTGTGTGTGTGTGCTCTGTGTGTGTCTCTGTGTGTGTGTGTGTGTGTGTGTGTGGTGTGTGTGTGTGTGTGTGTGTGTGTGTGTGTGTGTGTGTGTGCGCGCGTGCGTGCGTTCCTACTCTAAATAGTGCAAACACCCATCTTTTCTCAATTCTCCGCCAGTAAAATATCTGTATCTAAAGAAATCTGAATCTCAGTCCACACTCATCATGACCACTTCCTGTTGGCTCACAGACACATCTCATCAGCACCTAGATTAAATTATCCTAGAGAGAGAGATGCAGAGAGAGAGAGAAAAAGAGAGAGAGAGAGCAGAGAGGGAGAGAGAGAGAGAGCAGAGAGAGAGAGAGGTAGAGAGAGAGAGAGCAGAGAGAGAGAACAGAGAGAAAGAGAGCAGAGAGAGAGAGAGCGAGAGAGACAGGCAGGGAGAGAGAGAGAGAGAGCAGAGAGAGATAGAGAGAGAGCAGAAAGAGAGAGAGAGTAGAGAGAGAGTGAGCGGGGAGAGCGAGCAGAGAGAGCGAGCAGAGAGAGCGAGCAGAGAGAGAGAGCACAGAGAGCGAGCAGAGAGAGCGAGCAGAGAGAGAGAGCAGAGAGAGAGAGAGCACAGAGAGAGAGCACAGAGAGCGAGCAGAGAGAGCGAGCAGAGAGAGCGAGCAGAGAGAGAGAGCAGAGAGAGAGCAGAGAGAGAGAGAGCAGAGAGAGAGCAGAGAGAGAGCAGAGAGAGAGAGCAGAGAGAGAGTAGAGAGAGAGCAGAGAGAGAGCAGAGAGAGAGCAGAGAGCGAGCAGAGAGAGCGGAGAGAGAGCGGAGAGAGAGCAGAGAGAGAGCAGAGAGAGAGCAGAGAGAGAGCAGAGAGAGAGCAGAGAGAGAGCAGAGAGAGAGAGCAGAGAGAGAGTAGAGAGAGAGCGGAGAGAGAGCAGAGAGAGAGCAGAGAGAGAGTAGAGAGAGAGCAGAGAGAGAGCAGAGAGAGAGCAGAGAGAGAGCAGAGAGAGAGCAGAGAGAGAGTAGAGAGAGAGCAGAGAGAGAGCAGAGAGAGAGCGGAGAGAGAGCAGAGAGAGAGAGCAGAGAGAGAGAGCAGAGAGAGAGAGCAGAGAGAGAGCAGAGAGAGAGCGGAGAGAGAGCGGAGAGAGAGCAGAGAGAGCAGAGAGAGGCAGAGAGCGAGCAGAGAGAGAGCGGAGAGAGAGCAGAGAGAGAGTAGAGAGAGAGCAGAGAGAGAGCAGAGAGAGAGCAGAGAGAGAGCAGAGAGAGAGCAGAGAGAGAGCAGAGAGAGAGCAGAGAGAGCAGAGAGAGAGCAGAGAGAGAGCGGAGAGAGAGCAGAGAGAGAGCAGAGAGAGAGCGGAGAGAGAGCAGAGAGAGAGTAGAGAGAGCGGAGAGAGAGCAGAGAGAGAGCAGAGAGAGAGCGGAGAGAGAGCAGAGAGAGAGCGGAGAGAGAGCAGAGAGAGAGCAGAGAGATCAGAGAGCGAGAGTAAAACCAGTCAACTGAAAGCATGCTGTACAGTGGGTGTGAGTAGAAGGATATGAAGGACATTACAGGAGCTTTCAGCACCTTATTATCACATTACAGAGCTGGCCCGGTGCTGTGAGTCTCCCATATGACTACAGACAGAAAGACAGAGGATTAGAAGCATGTGTGACTAATGAAAACCAGAAAACTGTACTCTAGACTGAGTGAGAAACGGTCTTGCTTTAATCACGGTCACACACACTGTGTGAAGAGAATGTCAATGGGTTCCTAACCTGTGCATCTGTCAAATGTAAAGTAATGTAATGAGTGGGACACAGACCCATACCCCCACCCCCATCACACACACACACACACACACACACACACACACACACACACACACACACACACACACACACACACACACACACACACACACACACACACACACACACACACACACACACACACACACACACACACACCACCTAGCCAGCAGGCCAGAGAAAGTTTATGATGCATATTATGTGTGACATTGTCCAGTACCCCTGATGAGTATTACCCCGGGAATGTTATTTAGAGGCTCAACGAAAACATGCTTAGAGTCCAACCAGAAATATCCTATTGAAATAACTCAGTAATAACCATTGGAGCGAAAGGATCCCAGACAGAATGGCATGTCTACAGAATATACAGTGTGTGTGAATGTGTGAAAGTGCTTGTGCTTTGCTTGGTAAAGTGTTTTTAATTGTAACTTATACAGAGCAATCTCTGTCCAGTCAATCTGTCAGTGTCTCTCTCTACTGCTCTCGCTCCAATGATTTACTGTGTGTGTGTCTGTGCACGTGTCTGTGCGTGCGTGCGTGCGTGCGTGCGTGCGTGCGTGCGTGCGTGCGTGTGTGTGTGTGTGTGCGTGCCTGTCTGTGCGTGCGTGCGTGCGTGCGTGCGTGCGTGTGTGTGTGTGTGTGTGTGTGTGCGTGCGTGCGTGTGTGTGTGTCATAGAGCAGATACACAGTCAAGGGGAATCCTAGCTATGCAATGGCACTGAGACACAGTATTCAATTAGCTCTCTGTGTTTGGCCTTCAAACATCATCCACCCCCTGTATCCATCTATGACATCTGGTCTACTGTTTACTGATGAACAGGAGAGTAGAGGGGAAAGGAGGAGAGGAGAGGAGAGGAGAGGGGGGAGAAGAGGGGGGAGGGGAGAAGAGGAGAGTAGAGGGGGGAGAGGAGGGGGGAGAGGAGAAGAGGAGAGTAGAGGGGGGAGAGGAGAGGGGAGGAGAGGTGAGGGGGGAGAAGAGGGGGGAGGGGAGGAGAGGAGAGGGGGAGAGGAGAAGAGAGGAGAAGGGAGGGGAGGGGAGAGGAGTAGAGACGAGAGGAGAGGGGGGAGAGGAGAGGAGAGGGGAGGGGTAGAGAGGGGGAGAGGAGAGAAGGGGGGAGTGGAGGAGAGGGGAGAAGAGGAGAGGGGGAGAGAGGGGAGAAGAGGAGAGGAGAGGAGAGGAGAGGGGGGAGAGGAGACGGGAGGGGAGGAGAGGGGGAGAGGAGAGGGGAGGGGAGGAGAGGGGGAGAGGAGAGAAGGGGGGAGTGGAGGAGAGGGGAGAAGAGGAGAGGGGGAAAGGACAGAGGGAGAGGAGAGGGGGAGAGGCGAGGGGAGGGGGAGAGGGGAGAGGACAGGAGAGGATAGGAGAGGGGGAGAGGAGAGGCGAGGGGGAGAGGGGGAGAGGAGAGGGCGGAGGGGAGAGAAGAGGGGGGGAGTGGAGAGGGGGATAGGTGGGGAGAGGAGAGGGGAGGAGAGGAGAGATGAGGGATAAGAGAGGAGACCCTCCAAACCAATCACACTTTCAGGCTACTCTTTTATTACAGTTATTACAGTGGGAGTTGAGAGGCTGACCCTGTCACCATGGTAATGATGGGTCAACCATCTCTCCTTTACAGTTCCACAGCCGTCATGGGCTCTATCTCTGATTGGTTGGCAAAGCCTAACTGCGAAACTCCCACTTTGCCACATTCTTCCTTACTTTCCCGTTCTCTGTGTGGCAACACTGGAATTCCGTGGGCAAGCAGAGGAGTCAACATCCCAACACTACTGTCACACCATCCCAGGGGGACAGAAGCACCCAGAGGGGCTTGGAATCCCCCCCCCCCCCCCTTCTGTGTGCGGTTCCTAAAAGTCCTGATTATCTGTCTGTCCCCAATATGTCACAACTCTGAACCTATAGCCCTGGACATCGTCCCCAAATGGAAACAGACAGGCAAACAACTGCTGTTGGTTTCTTAGCCTCGGGACAGTGAAAACATGGGTCTGACTTCAGAGGGCTCCTTTAGTTCCCTACACAATGACAAGCATTAATCACTGTCAACTCAGAGTCCACCACAGCCTCACGCAGGGCTTAAAACAAAGTCATCCATGGAGTCTGGAGAACCTTAACAGTGGTCACCAACCCTGGTCCTGGAGAGCTGCATGGTATGCAGGCTTTTCTTCCAGCTCAGCACAAATACATCTGATTCAGCATCTCAGGGTCTGGATGAGAAATTAGGGGGAAAAAAAGTCTTTGTTACTACTTGAAACTATTTGAAACTCGTGTTCGCTGTTTGTGCTTGCCTGCAAAAAAAGGTTTGTACACCATATTGCCCTCCAGAAACAGGAGTGGGACACGGGTAAGTTGGTCAGGAAAACTGTGGATTCACAAAGTTCAACTGACCCGACCCATGAGGTTGTCCCATCCTGGGCTTGATGAGAACTCTCCGCCCTGTCCCTCCCCTGTCCCTCCCCTGGTTCTCCCCTGGTTCTCCCCTGGTTCTCCCCTGTCCCTCCCCTGTCCCTCCCCTGGTTCTCCCCTGGTTCTCCCCTGGTTCTCCCCTGTCCCTCCCCTGGTTCTCCCCTGGTTCTCCCCTGTCCCTCCCCTGTCCCTCCCCTGGTTCTCCCCTGGTTCTCCCCTGGTTCTCCACTGTCCCTCCCCTGGTTCTCCCCTGGTTCTCCCCTGTCCCTCCCCTGGTTCTCCCCTGGTTCTCCCCTGGTTCTCCCCTGTCCCTCCCCTGGTTCTCCCCTGTCCCTCCCCTGGTTCTCCCCTGGTTCTTAGGGGCACGTCGTCACACCTGCTACACCCAGAGCGGGTAGGAACCACTACCCTATCCCCCAAGCCCCTACCCTGGGACAGCAAGTAAATCAGTCAGTGTAGACATTTAAGAGTCCCCAGTGCCATGGTAAAAGTGCCACTCTCACCACCAGCATGGCCCAACGTTTGTTTGAATGTTTTTGTAAAAACAACCCCATCACTCACTCACTGGGGGCTCCCATGACTTATACATTCCCCCCTCCCAGAACACACACACACACATGGCTTGAGGTGCGGTAGGACATTAGGGTGATTCTTCACGAAACTAGAAAAAAAACATTATTTCTCGGACGTGTACAACATTTAATCCATAGAAGGGTCATTTGGAGGAAGGATTGTTGACACACAGTGCCTTGCTAAAGTATTGTGTTACAAAGTGGGAATACAATTGATTTAACTGTACTTTTTTGTCAACAATCTACACAAAATAGTCTGCAATGTCAAAGTGGAAGAAAAATTCAGCTCCTTGAGTCAATACATGTTAGAAACACCATAGGCATTGATTACAGCAGTGAGTCTTGGGAAAGTCTTTAAGATCTTTGCACACCTGGATTGTGCAATATATACCCATTATTCTTTTCAAAATTCTTCAAGCGCTGTCAAAATGTTGGAGATCATGGCTAGACAGCCATTTTTAAGTCTTGCCATAGACTTTCAGTCAAAACTGTAACTTGGCCATTCAGGAACATTCACTGTCTTCTTGGTAAGCAACTCCAGCGTAGATTTGGCCTTGTGGTTTAGGTTATTGTACTGCTGAAAGGTGAATTCCTCTCCCAGTCTCTGGTGTAAAGCAGACTGAAGCAAGTTTTCCTCTAGGATTTTATCTCTCCAGTATTTGACGATATCAAGCATACCCATACCAGGATTCAGCCACCACCATGCTTGAAAATAAGAAGGCATTTCCTCAGTGATGTGGTGTGCCCCAAACATAAGGCTTTGCATTTAGGCCAAAAAGTGTATTCCTTTGCTGTGCTTTTTTTCTTCAGTATTACTTTAGTGCCTTGCTGCATATAAGATGCATGTTTTGGAATATTTTATTCTGTATATTTGTGTTCTTCTTTTCACTCATTTAGGTTATTATTGTGGAGTCACTACAATGCTGATGACCCATCCTCAGCTTTCTCCCATTGAACTCCATATCTGTTTTAAAATCACCAAGGGCCTCATGGTGACATCCCTGAGCAGTTTCATTTCAGAAGAACGGCTGTATCTTCGATGTGTCTGGGTGGTTTAATTCATCATCCACAGCATAATTATGAACTTGACCATGCTTAAAAAGATATTCAATGTCTGATTTGTTATTGTTACCCATCTATCAATCACTCCCCTTCTTTATGAGGCTTTCCAAAAGCTCCCTGGTCTTTGTAGTTTAATATGTGCTTTAAATTCAATACCTGACTGAGGGACCTTACAGATGTTGTATGTATGGGTGATAGAGGAAGGGTTAGTCATTCAAAAATCATTCCAAACCCTAGAGTCCATGCAACTTATTATGTGATTTGTTAAGCCAAATGTTACTCCTGAACTAATTTAGGCTTGCCTAAACAAAGGGGCTGAATACTTATGCAATGACTATATTTTAGCTCTGAATTTTGTCTCCCCACTGGAAGCCCGGGGTAGGGGGAGTGGGGGTAGGTTGACCTCAGGTCTCCCCACTGGAAGACAGAGGTAGGGAGAGCGGGGGTAGGTTGACCTCAGGTCTCCCCACTGGAATCCCGGGGTAGGTTGACCTCAGGTCTCCCCACTGGAAGACAGAGGTAGGGAGAGCAGGGGATTCTATCAAATAGCGCACCTCTAACTTTGTACAGTACTAATGCAATTAGTAAAATCAGTCACACTACAAAGTGCTACCAAATAAACCACAATTCATACATAATACTGTGAATATATAATTTCACAGACATATTGTTGCATTTTTTTCTGGTTTGTGCAAAATCCTAAAGAATAATATAAAACCAGTCTGCACAGCACCAAGGTGAATTGGTTTAGTCTTGACTCTTGGTTGTGTTGGGGGATGGGTAATGTATTGATTCTCGAGTGCCAAATCAACACAAATTTGTTTCTACTTGCCTTTGTTACTTCTTTTTGATATTTATGAATCTTATTTTTGTATATATTTTTATACTTATATAGTTTTAAATGTTATGGTTATTTATTTGTGCTGTTCCAAATGTCTGAATAAAAATGACAGTTAGTGCAGAATGGTGCTTTTTTGTTGTTGTTGGGGGTTCCATGATTCCATATGTGTTATGTAGAAAATAGTAAAAATAAAGAAAAACCCTGGAATCAGTAGGTGTGTCCAAACTTTTCACTGGTACTGTAGGTCTGGAGTAATGTGATTGCATACTTCATCAATAGCCTAAAAGAGGGTGGTACAGTATGCTCATGGGGATGGCAAACATATACAGTGATTTATTAAAGTATTCACCCCCCTTGGCATTTTTCCTATTTTGTTGCCTTACAACCTGGAATTAAATTGGATTTTTTGGGGGGTTGTTTCATTTGATTTACACAACATGCCTACCACTTTGAAGATGCAAAATCTTTTTTATTGTGAAACAAAGAAGAAATAAGACAAAAAAAAAACAGAAAACTTGAGCGTGTATAACTATTCACCCCCCCAAAGTCAATACTTTGTAGAGCCACCTTTTGCAACAATTACAGCTGCAAGTCTCTTGGGGTATGTCTCTATAAGGTTGGCACATCTAGCCACTGGGATTTTTCCCATTCTTCAAGCCAAAACTGCTCCAGCTCCTTCAAGTTGGATGGGTTCCGCTGGTGTACAGCAATCTTTAAGTCATACCACAGATTCTCAATTGGATAGAGGTCTGGGCTTTGACCAGGCCATTCCAAGACATTTAAATGTTTGCCTTTTGGTGAACACCAAACATGTTCACTTTTTTTTTTTTTTATATGAAGCAATGGCTTTATTCTGGCCACTCTTCCATAAAGCCCAGCTTTATTCTGGCCACTCTTCCATAAAGCCCAGCTCTATTCTGTCCACTCTTCCATAAAGCCCAGCTCTATTCTGGCCACTCTTCCATAAAGCCCAGCTCTATTCTGGCCACTCTTCCATAAAGCCCAGCTTTATTCTGGCCACTCTTCCATAAAGCCCAGCTCTATTCTGTCCACTCTTCCATAAAGCCCAGCTCTATTCTGGCCACTCTTCCATAAAGCCCAGCTCTATTCTGGCCACTCTTCCATAAAGCCCAGCTCTATTCTGGCCACTCTTCCATAAAGCCCAGCTCTATTCTGGCCACTCTTCCATAAAGCCCAGCTCTATTCTGTCCACTCTTCCATAAAGCCCAGCTCTATTCTGGCCACTCTTCCATAAAGCCCAGCTCTATTCTGGCCACTCTTCCATAAAGCCCAGCTCTATTCTGGCCACTCTTCCATAAAGCCCAGCTCTATTCTGTCCACTCTTCCATAAAGCCCAGCTCTATTCTGTCCACTCTTCCATAAAGCCCAGCTCTATTCTGGCCACTCTTCCATAAAGCCCAGCTCTATTCTGGCCACTCTTCCATAAAGCCCAGCTCTATTCTGGCCACTCTTCCATAAAGCCCAGCTCTGTGGAGTGTACGGCTTAAAGTGGTCCTATGGACAGATACTCCAATCTCCACTGTGGAGCTCCTTCAGGGTTATCTTTGGTCTCTTTCTTGCCTCTCTGATTAATGCCCTCCTTGCCTGGTCTGTGAGTTTTGGTGGGCGGCCCTCTCTTGGCAGGTTTGTTGTGGTGCCATATTCTTTCAATTTTTTAATAATCGCTTTGATGTTCAAAGTTTCTGATATGTTTTTTATAACCCAACCCTGATCTGTACTTCTCCACAACTTTTTCCCTGACCTGTTTGGATAGCTCCTTGGTCTTCATGGTACCGTTTGCTTGGTGGTGCCCCTTGCGTAGCGGTGTTGCAGACTCTGGGGCCTTTCAGAACAGGTGTATATATACTCTGAGATCATGTGACACTTAGATTGCACACAGGTGGTCTTTATTTAACTTTGTTTGACTTCTGAAGGTAATTGGTTGCACCAGATCTTATTTAGGGACTTCATAGCAAAGGTGGTGAGTGTTTATGCACGCACCACTTTTCCGTTTTTTTATTTTTTTATTTTTTTAAACAAGTTCTTTTTTTCATTCACTTCACCAATTTGGACTATTTTGTGAATGTCCATTACATGAAATCCAAATAAAAATCAATTTAAATTACAGGATGTAATGCAACAAAATAGGAAAAATGCCAAGGGGGATGAATACTTTTGCAAAGCATTGTATTTTCCACCTGTATTGTAATCATGCATTGTATTTTACAGTAATGTATTGTTCTTATGTGTTGTATTGGTCCTGTGTGGCTCAGTTAGTATAGATCTACCAACACCAGAGTTGTGGTTTCGATTCCCACTGGGGTCACATATGAAAATGTGTGGAGTCACTTCGGATAAAAGCACCTGCCATGTAAATGGCATATACTGTATTACAGCATTGTATTGGCCAATGCAATTTATTTCAATGTGAAACATGTATTTGTAGATGAAACACTGATCAACCTTGGTGAAAAAGTGACAATGATTTTGTGTGTTGTGCTTAGTCAATTGAAAACGTGCTTAGAGTTTTGAAACAACTGCCTTTTTATGATCTGTTTTCTACTAAGCGTTGTGAAAACGTACCACATACTTGTGAAAATTGCTCCACATCGATTGGAAAAAACTGTAAAATGGGCCATAACTTTAAATCTAACAGAGATCCAACTCTGGAACTTTTTTTGTCAAATACGCTTTAAGTTACAAATGTCAAATATATGTCAACAATCCTTCCTTCAAAGGACCCTTTTGTTCTAGTTTCATGAGGAATCACCCATTATCTTGATGTCAAAATCCCATAACCTCAGTTTAACTAAGAAATGTGTTTGTTTATGTTTGAAGTACAGTAATTTCACCGTCACTCAGTTCACCCAGCTGGGTCATTCCACCATTTCCATGCCTTTTGAGATGTGTAACTTTGTCAAAAAAAAGAAGAGTAGATCAGCTCATCTGCTTTTTCACGATGATTTAACTTTTAGATTTGTTCAATATTATTATTACTGACATTTTTTTTAAGAATGGTTTCACCATATTAGATGGAGAGTTCAGTTCATGTAACAGGGTTGACCTTAAAATGAGGGACAGACGTAAATAAATCACTAATCATATGAGAGCTAATAGTTCCATACCCTGACTCTGGAGGAAAGGGAAGTAGCTTGCTGTCACTATTCCACCTTAGCTTATCTCCAAATCGTGGAAATGTGTACCCCAAGCTACAGTATAAGTGTGCACTATGTATGCATTTGTGTGTGTGTGTGTGTGTTTGTGTGTGTGTGCATGCATGTGCTTGTTCCTCTACTTGAGTGGTGGGTAGTGGTTTATTTAGCTAGCTTTGTGAGTCTGCTGTGAATGTACAAGCCCGTCCCCCACACACACACAGCTGGCCCGTACACAAAGACCAGGCTTCACACCGCAGTGTCGCAGTAAAGTCCCCCCTCATACATACAAACTCATACACACACACACACACTATGCCTGCCACTTGACAAGCCCCGACCCATAATCCCCCAGACTGTAACATTTATGCCTCTCGCTGGGGGGGGGGGGGTTACAAGGTCTAGGGCTGGAGATTAGGGGGCTTGGTAGGGTGACCCCCAGTTCAAAAGGGTGCCTCTCCCATGGGCGGACATAAAAAAGCAGTTTATCCCACTGACAGGTTTTATAGGACATTGAACATAAACAGAATAAAAGCAACTTTGTGAACGACTTGAGTGACATGCTTGTAAAGGAATGTATGTGTGTGTGCGTGTGTTGAAATTGGCGACCCCTATGACCAGTTCCAGTCAGAACACAAAACTACATGAGAAGGTAAACCATTTTGTGGTACCATGACTCTGACAATGTATGTATGTCTATGAGTGACCCAACATTACCCTCTCCCCCATCTCACCTTTTTGTGGTAAAAGCTTTCCTCAACCCACCAGACTTTTGACGGTCAAAACATCATATAGATCAGGGGTGGGCAACTTTGATGGGGAGTGGCCACAAAAAAACAGAACTCATCAGCAGAGGCTCATGGGTCTCTGTACGCACTTCCCACCCCAGAGCAAAACATTTTAGCAAAACATATATATATATATATATATACTGCTCAAAAAAATAAAGGGAACACTTAAACAACACAATGTAACTCCAAGTCAATCACACTTCTGTGAAATCAAACTGTCCACTTAGGAAGCAACACTGATTGACAATAAATTTCACATGCTGTTGTGCAAATGGAATAGACAACAGGTGGAAATTATAGGCAATTAGCAAGACACCCCCAATAAAGGAGTGGTTCTGCAGGTAGTAACCACAGACCACTTCTCAGTTCCTATGCTTCCTGGCTGATGTTTTGGTCACTTTTGAATGCTGGCGGTGCTTTCACTCTAGTGGTAGCATGAGACGGAGTCTACAACCAACACAAGTGGCTCAGGTAGTGCAGCTCATCCAGGATGGCACATCAATGCGAGCTGTGGCAAGAAGGTTTGCTGTGTCTGTCAGCGTAGTGTCCAGAGCATGGAGGCGCTACCAGGAGACAGGCCAGTATATATGGAGACGTGGAGGAGGCCGTAGGAGGGCAACAACCCAGCAGCAGGACCGCTACCTCCACCTTTGTGCAAGGAGGAGCAGGAGGAGCACTGCCAGAGCCCTGCAAAATGACCTCCAGCAGGCCACAAATGTGCATGTGTCTGCTCAAACGGTCAGAAACAGACTCCATGAGGGTGGTATGAGGGCCCGACGTCCACAGGTGGGGGTTGTGCTTACAGCCCAACACCATGCAGGACGTTTGGCATTTGCCAGAGAACACCAAGATTGGCAAATTCGCCACTGGCGCCCTGTGCTCTTCACAGATGAAAGCAGGTTCACACAGAGCACATGTGACAGATGTGACAGTCTGGAGACGCCGTGGAGAACGTTCTGCTGCCTGCAACATCCTCCAGCATGACCGGTTTGGCGGTGGGGGGTGGCATTTCTTTGGGGGGCCACACAGCCCTCCATGTGCTCGCCAGAGTTAGCCTGACTGCCATTAGGTACCGAGATGAGATCCTCAGACCCCTTGTGAGACCAGATGCTGGTGCGGTTGGCCCTGGGTTCCTCCTAATGCAAGACAATGCTAGACCTCATGTGGCTGGAGTGTGTCAGCAGTTCCTGCAAGAGGAAGGCATTGATGCTATGGACTGGCCCGCCCGTTCCCCACTCCTGAATCCAATTGAGCACATCTGGGACATCATGTCTCGCTCCATCCACCAATGCCACGTTGCACCACAGACTGTCCAGGAGTTGGCGGATGCTTTAGTCCCGGTCTGGGAGGAGATCCCTCAGGAGACCATCCGCCACCTCATCAGGAGCATGCCCAGGCGTTGTAGGGAGGTCATACAGGCACGTGGAGGCCACACACACGACTGAGCCTCATTTTGACTTGTTTTAAGGACATTACATCAAAGTTGGATCAGCCTGTAGTGTGGTTTTCCACTTTCATTTTGAGTGTGACTCCAAATCCAGACCTCCATGTGTTGATAAATTGGATTTCCATTGATTATTTTTGTGTGATTTTGTTGTCAGCACATTCAACTATGTAAAGAAAAAAGTATTTAATAAGATTACTTCATTCATTCAGATCTAGGATGTGTTATTTTAGTGTTCCCTTTATTTTTTTGAGCAGTATATATATATATATATATATATATATATATATATATATATATATATATATATATATATATATATATATATATATATATACACACTACCGTTCAAAAGTTTGGGGTCACTTAGAAATGTCCTTGTTTTTGAAAGAAGAAAAAAAAGTCCATTAAAATAACATCGAATTGATCAGAAATACAGTGTAGACATTGTTAATGTTGTAAATGACTATTGTAGCTGGAAACAGATGATTTTTTATGGAATATCTACATAGGCGTACAGAGGCCCATTATCAGCAACCATCACCCCTGTGTTCCAATGGCACATTGTGTTAGCTAATCCAAGTTTATCATTTTAAAAGGCTAATTGATCATTAGAAAACCCTTTTGCAATTATGTCAGCACAGCTGAAACCTGTAGTGCTGATTAAAGAAGCAATAAAACTGGCCTTCTTTAGACTAGTTGAGTATCTGGAGCATCAGCATTTGTGGGTTCGATTACAGGTTCAACATGTCCAGAAACAAAGAACTTTCTTCTGAAACTCGTCAGTCTATTCTTGTTCTGAGAAATGAAGGCTATTCCATGCGAGAAATTGCCAAGAAACTGAAGATCTCGTACAACGCTGTGTACTACTCCCTTTACAGAACAGAGCAAACTGTCTCTAACCAGAATAGAAAGAGGAGTGGGAGGCCCCGGTGCACAACTGAGCAAGAGCACAAGTACATTAGAGTGTCTAGTTTGAGAAACAGACGGCTAAGAAGTACTCAACTGGCAGCTTCATTAAATAGTACCCGAAAACACCAGTCTCAATGTCAACAGTGAAGAGGCGACTCCGGGATGCTGGCCTTCTAGGCTGAGTTCCTCTGTCCAGTGTCTGTGTTCTTTTGCCCATCTTAATCTTTTTTTTTTAATTGGCCAGTCTGAGATATGGCTTTTTCTTTGCAACTCGGCCTAGAAGGCCAGCATCCTGGAGTCGCCTCTTCACTGTTGACATTGAGACTGGTGTTTTCGGGTACTATTTAATGAAGTTGCCAGTTGAGGGCTTTTTTTTTGGAATAGAATAGAGCTAAGCACAGGCAAAATCCTAGAGGAAACCTGGTTCAGTCTGCTTTCCAACAGAGACTGGGAGACAAATTCACCTTTCAGCAGGACAATAACCTAAAACACAAGGCCAAATATACACTGGAGTTGCTTACCAAAACAATGAATGTTCCCGAGTGGCCTAGTTACAGTTTTGACTTAAATCGGCTTGTAAATCTATGGCAAGACTTGAAAATGGCTGTCTAGCAATGACCAACAACCAACTTGACAGAGCTTAAACAATTTTTTTAAGTATAAAGTGCAAATATTATACAATCCAGGTGTGCAAAGCTCTTAGAGATTTACACAGAAAGATTCACAGCTGTAATCGAATGTGATTCTAACATGTATTGACTGAGGGGCTTGAATACCTTTGTAATAAATATATATTTGTGTTTTATTTGACTTTGACATTACATAGTATTTTTTGTAGATTGTTGACAAAAGAAATGGACAATTAAATCCATTTTAATACCAAAATGTGAAAAAAGTCAAGGGGTGTGAATATTTCTGAAGGTTGGACAGTCATCAACAGCTAAATTCAGCCCAGGATTCAACAAAAAATATACATATAGGCCCAGGGTTAAAAAGCTTTGTTTGATTTCAAATGGAATCTACACGTTAATAATAACCCACTGGGTACACACTGGTTGAATCAACGTCCACCTCATTTCAATGAAATTACATTGAACCAACATGGAATAGACGTCTGTGCGCAGTGGGAAATATGTTGGATTCATGTCTACATATCAACCAAAAATACAATTAAATCAAATCAAACAGCATTTAAAGTGAATTTAAAGTTTGATTTGATTTAGTCCTATTCTTTCATTTCGATTTTTGGTTGAAATGGAAACCTGAATCCGACATGTCAATTATTAATTTGAAGACAAACTGGAATTAAAGCTAGACTCAGTGGCACAGATGGAGCAATCCAAGCAGAATATACATCTCCTTCAAAAGTAGACATCAGTTACCAACCTAACACAATTCATTATCACTTTTGAGAAATGGTAAATAGCCTATTAACTTGTCGACAATTTAACAAATGATATGTCTCAAGCAAAAATAAAAGGATTAAGCCAATAGCTCAGAGGGAACTATCCAATCGGTAGATACATCTCATTTAAATGTTGATATTTCATTGTTTTCAACTGAACACAATTCAACATTACTTTTGTTTGACAGTAATTAGCCTAATGTTAATCCTATGTTACAAACGAATGTAACATTATTTATTCAACCTTAAAATTAGTAACAAATGTCTTCTTCTGTAATCGTAGAAAGCGTGTATGTACAGGTCTGAGGAAATTTTCACAATTGCTATAATATTCTGCACAAAATCTCAAATGGCATTGATCACCTGCACCAGTCTCAACTAACTGCAATCCAGGTCATTTAGTTGTGCTATTAGATGAAGCACAGTGATAACACATTCAATTGTATAAATAAAAAAAATATCTGACTTGTGTTCCCGTTTGAACTTTGATGTGCTTTTAAATAGTTGAAAGCGTAGTGATAACACATTTAGGTGACAACTAAACGAAAACTCTGACATTGATTTTCCATTGGAATTTAGTTGCGCTTTTAGATGGTTGAAAGCATACAGTAGTGATAACACATTGGGAATTCAACAAACTTTTGGCTGTCTTTTGTTGTAATCTCACTGATTTGTATTTTCATTGATCAATGTAACTACCAAATATTACCACATTTTCTTATCCATGTAGGCCACTTCATTTCAACATCTACACAAAGTGGACAGGCTAACATGCTGTTCAAACAGTTGGAAACGGACATGAGGGTGTGTTCATAACAGTTAAACTGTTCTACCTTGTTAGCTAGAAAATAGATCCAAGTTGGCTAAACTTGAAATAGAAAGATTAGATGGCTACTCACTAGCACGTGGGCTTGTACTTGAGCGATTGTTAATGAGACCTGTGTTCATTTTCTAAAATGGCTGATCAAATCATTTCATTGTTAGTGATTTGTATGGTTGTGGAAGGCTTATATTCAGCCTAAGTATAATTTGACAAGCCCTGAATTCATTTGATTATTGCTGACTGTTTGAAATGCAGCTGCTGCTTTTCTTTCTTTCCTGGAACAGAAGTAGTACCATGATACCAGCCGCCAGAGCATCGCCAGCAGCTGACAGGTCTGGACCCACATACTGTACTTGAAGTCTTTGGTCAGTAGACATGATTCATACATGCACATGTTCTTGGACTGAGATCTTGTGTTTCCATCCTGTCTTGGTGGTTTTTGTCTGACATAGATGAAGCTCACCTGACAGTAGCAGCAGCCAGCAGTACATGTTGTGTTATCCTTTGCACGCCTCTGAATCTCATCCACCCCCTGGTTTTAGTCAAACATGGCTTTGTTGCTGTTTGGCTTTTTCATGTTCCGTACCCATCCCTTGAATTCTGCAGCCTGATCTGATCAATCCTCTTCAAATGCTCTTCTCTCCCCTCCTCAGCTCCTTTCAATCTGTTTTGGTTCTGTCCAACACACACACACACACACACACACACACACACACACACACACACACACACACACACACACACACACACACACACACACAGGCCACACACAGGCCTATACCTCATGTTTGTGCTGTCCAGGTGATTCACAGCTTTCATAGCCTCGTGCCAGTTCTTGTGTTTTGACGCTATGTGAGAATCGATTTCACCTCTCAATGAACTATCTTGTCTTTGTCTGGCGAACGACCACACATAATTATGTCATGGTAGTGAAATGTTTGAAGAAGTACATTTATTTTCCTGTGTCAGAGTGAGGAGACTTTTACAGGGCTTTTTATGTGTTTCATATTTCTCCCAGCTTTCTGTCACTTGTTACTCTTGGCCTGGCTGGATGTAAGGTCAGGACTGCTGTAGACAGGGACAGCTTCATCACAAGAGATATCACTTAGGATCCTGCACAATTCACTGTGCTTAGCTAAGACACATCAGACAGACAGACAGACAGACAGACAGACAGACAGACAGACAGACAGACAGACAGACAGACAGACAGACAGACAGACAGACAGACAGACAGACAGACAGACAGACAGACAGACAGACAGAGACAAAACACCCTTACTAAATAGGCTCAGGGTTAGAGACAATGTTGGGTTGAGATTAGGGATGGTTAAGGTATGGTAAGGAGGGGTATATGAGCAATGGGGAAGATGAGGGATGGGAGGGTAGAGTATGGGTTAGAGTAAGGGATGCCCAGACTGGTGGACGAAGAATGGGGTGATGATTCTAAGAAGAAGTAAGACAGGATATGACCAGACCATGACCACAGGATATGACCTAGCACGCATCACTGCAGCTGGTACCTGGGAGGTCAGGAGTTAACTGAGATGCCAGGCTGGGCTACGTATGGAGTCCCATCTCTACGTATAGGGAGAATTTGATTTACATACATACACGCGCACACCCACGCACATACACACACAAACATGTACACACATATACACACGCACACACTGAGAGTAACTAGGTGAAAGGAGAAGATTGTGGGCCATAAATATGGCTGCTGTTAGCTGAATGGGATTGTGGGTAGAGGATTCTGCAGTGATGTGCAGCTATGTGTGGAATGCGCACGGTGCTCAGTGTTGACCTGAGACAAACAGAGAGCATGCTGGGATTCATCCCTCTATGAAAGATGGGGAAGTCCAATAGTTGCACTTCAACACTCTTTGTGTGTTTTCTTTTGTAATCTAGAAAGGCAGTGGCTTAATCGTATTTGTCAGGGGGCTGAGTGGCTACACTTACGGTGATGTTTTGAAAGCGTAAAATGCAGATATGTTCCTGAAAACTAACATTTTGCCGAGGATATAATAAATACGTGTAGCACCTACCTGCCATCTCCAGCCCTTTCACCCCCCCCCCACGTCCCCCCCCCCCCCCTAAAACAAATGTGTGTGGTAGCTGGGAATGCATCCATCTTACCAACAACAAGTAATGCATGATGGAAATACATTCCGTCCTTGTGCTCATCAAAATATTTACACAAGCCTCACTGGATTATTTGAAGACTTTTGATTTATGGCTGTAAACACGAACCAAAGTCCCATCAACAAAACATAGTGTTTCAAGGAGCCTGTTATACTCATAACACAGAAAAGGGGCACTAAGTGGGAACTAAGAAGTCAGCCACAAGGTTGTCATTAAACACCACTACACATGAATTAGCTTCATTCACATCACTACCCACTGGGCACACACTGGTTGAATCAACGTTGTTTCCACCTAATTTCAAATAAATGACATTGAACAAATTTCAATGAAATAACGTTGAACGAACGTGGAATAGTAGTTGAATTGACGTCTGTGTCTAGCGGGTATTCATTTACAACTAGAAGTTATGCCTTTCATATCCCTGCCCTCCAACCCCCTCAGTTAATGTCTTATATCAACCCGAGCTAGACTTACACACAGGTACTACTTAATGTGTCTGGCTGGTGGTTAAAGACATATTGAAATAATGGGTATAATGACTGTAAATATTGGCTGTGTCCCCAACACATGTCTGACTCAAGACAGACAGAAAACAGTGGTGTTTAACATACAGTCATTTGCCAAGCCACTCTTCTACCCCAGTAGCATTCCACCCTACTCAAACTGTCACCATCGCTAGATATCACAATAAGGCAGGCAACATGGCAGGCGAGCACGCCACAAACAATCCACCTGATTGACATGTGGAGCCAGACTTCCCTTAAAACAGAGTTGTGCTTTATTATGCATGCAACAATAGTCACTCCAACTTCACCTTCTGACAGTGATTCATGTAAATTCATGGAAGGTTGTTACACCCAAAGAACTTTATTACAGTAAAACTATGTTCCCACTGATGGAAAAACCACATCGCATGATTTTTCATGTGAAACCATGTGGTTTTGGAACACTTCACATGGGATGATATTTCACATAACCTTCCACATGTGGATTAAAATGTTCACTTGATGCCATTCAAACAAGAAGTCGCTAGGTTGTCACGAAATAGCTGCAGTGTTTTCCACTTACATATTTGACACATGATTACATAGTGTATGTTTATTTATACATTCATTATTATTCAACATGTCCTCACCTCGGCTTTGAACTCACAACCTATTTGAGTCTTCCTGCTACGCCACCATGTCTGTGTCAATGACTGATTTCCCCTGTATTCCTACACTTAGGACTTCAAAGTAAATCTCAGCTTTGTGTAATACACTCAAGAAAAACGTTTATATTCATCATAGTGATTCAGGAGTAACATATATATATATATATGCCCCACCAACATTAGACAACTATACAGAAGACAATCAACTTGCTGAGATAACTAAATGAAATCAATGATGAGAGAATAGTCAGATTAACTAAAATAGCAGTGCAGATGGCACTGTTTTGCTAAATGCAGAGATGTATTATAGGTAATCAATGTGTAGGGGACTTCTGGGAAGGCAACAGACTTTGTGGTGCAACAGAATGACCAGAGCAATTGTGAGTTCAAAACCCAGGCAGGGTCATATTGAAAATTCAGTACTGAGTGATCATGTCAAATGTAATCATATTGGCATTGATGAAAGATTGGTAGACTTTTTTTTTTTTTTACACATTTTAGCTGAACATCATACCACTTACCTTAAAACCCCTATAACATTTAATCACTTCCCTTACAAAAAAAACATGTGAAATCTGCAGTTTCACATGTGAAATACCCTTCAACATGTGAAAATCGAATGAAGGTTTACATGTGAAAATCGAATTTGCACTTTCACAAATTGTGTTTTTTTCTCTTCCCTCTCTCTCTCTCTCTCCCTCTCTCTCTCAATTCAATTCAATTGGCTTTTTTAAATGTATTTTTTTTACCTTTATTTAACCAGGTAGGCCAGTTGAGAACAAAGTTCTCATTTACAACTGCAACCTGGCCAAGATAATGCAAAGCAGTGCGACAAAAACAAACACAAAGTTACACATGGGATAAACAAACGTACAGTCAATAACACAATATTAAAATCTATGTACAGTGTGTGCAAATGTAGTAAGATTAGGGAGGTAAGGCAATAAATAGGCCATAGAGGCGAAATAATTACAATTTAGCACTAACACTTGAGTGATAAATGTGCAGATGATGATGTGCAAGTAGGGATACTGGGGTGCAAAAGAGCAAAAAAGTTTAATAAAAAAAATAACAATATGGGGATGAGGTAGTTGGGTGTGCTATTTACAAATGGGCTGTGTACAGGTACAGTGATCGGTAAGCTGCTCTGACAGCTGATGCTTAAAGTTAGAGAGGGAGATGTGAGTCTCCAGCTTCAGTGATTTTTGCAATTCGTTCCAGTCATTGGCAGAAGAGAACTGGAAGGAAAGGCGGCAAAAGAGGTGTTGGATTTGGAGATGAACAGTGAAATATACTTGCTGGAGCGCATGCTACAGGTGGGTGTTGCTATGATGACCAGTGAGCTGAGATAAGGTGGGGCTTTGCCTAGCAAAGACTTATAGATGACTTGGAGCCAGTGGGTTTGGCGACGAATATGTAGCAAGGACCAGCCAACGAGAGCATACAGGTCACAGTGGTGGGTAGTATATGGTGCTTTGGTGACAAAACGGATGGCACTGTGATAGACTACATCCAATTTGCTGAGTAGAGTGTTGGAGGCTATTTTGTAAATGACATCGCCGAAGTCAAGATTCGGTAGGATAGTCAGTTTTACGAGGGTATGTTTGGCAGCATGAGTGAAGGAGGCTTTGCTGCGAAATAGGAAGCAGATTCTAGATTTAATTTTGGATTGGAGTTGCTGAATGTGAGTCTGGAAGGAGAGTTTGCAGTCTAACCAGACACCTAGGTATTTGTAGTTGTCCACATATTCTAAGTCAGAACCGTCCAGAGTAGAGATGCTAGTCAGGTGAACGGGTACGGGCAGCAATCAGTTGAAGAGCATGCATTTAGTTTTACTAGCATTTAAAAGCAGTTGGGTCTAGAGTGTCTCCCCCTTTGAAGAGGGGGATGACCGCAGCAGCTTTCCAATCTTTGGGGATCTCAGACGATACGAAAGAGAGGTTGAACAGGCTAGTAATAGGGGTTGCAACAATTTAGGCTGATCATTTTGGAAAGACAGGGTCCAGATTGTCTAGCCCAGCTGCTTTGTAGGGATCCAGATTTTGCAGCTCTTTCAGAACATCAGCTGTCTGTATTTGGGTGAAGGAGAAGCTGGGAGGACTTGGGCAAGTTTCTGCGGGGGGTGCAGAGCTGTTGGCCGGGGTAGGGGTAGCCAGGTGGAAAGCATAGCCAGCTGTAGAAAAATGCTTATTGAAATGATCGATTATCATAGATGTATCGGTGGTGACAGTTTTTCCTAGCCTCAGTGCAATGGGCAGCTGGGA
Organism: Salmo salar; assembly: GCF_965601325.2. Classification (NCBI taxonomy): domain Eukaryota; kingdom Metazoa; phylum Chordata; class Actinopteri; order Salmoniformes; family Salmonidae; genus Salmo; species Salmo salar. Next base: position 26,911,045 of record NC_138311.1, on the reverse strand, counting down.
GGAGGTGCTCTTATTCTCCATGGACTTTACAGTGTCCAAAAACTTTTTGGAATTAGTGCTACAGGATGCTAATTTCTGTTTGAAAAATCTAGCCTTAGCTTTCCTAACTGACTGTGTATATTGATTTCTGACTTCCCTGAAAAGTTGCATATCGCGGGGGCTATTTGATGCTAATGCAGTACGCCACAGGATGTTTTTGTGCTGGTCAAGGGCAGTCAAGTCTGGGATGAACCACGAGCTATATCTGTTCTTAGTTTGAATGGGGCATGCTTATGTAAGATTGTGAGGAAAGAACTTTTAAAGAGTAACCAGCCATCCTCTACTGACGGGAGGAGGTCAATATCCTTCAAGGATACCCGGGCCAGGTCGATTAGAAAGGCCTGCCCGCTGAAATGTTTTAGGGAGCGTTTGACAGTGATGAGAGGTGGTCGTTTGACAGCGGACCCATTACGGACGCAGGAAATGAGGCAGTGATCGCTGAGATCCTGGTTGAAGACAGCAGAGGTGTATTTAGAGGGCAAGTTGGTCATGATGATATCTATGAGGGTGCCCATGGTTACGGATTTAGGGTTGTACCTGGTAGTTTCTTTGATAATTTGTGTGAGATTGAGGGCGTCTTGCTTAGATTGTAGGACGGCCGGGGTGTTAAGCATATCCCAGTTTAGGTCACCTAACAGTACGAACTCTGAAGATAGATGGGGTGGCAATCAATTCACATTTGGTGTCCAGGGCACAGCTGGGGGCTGAGGGGGGTCTATAACAAGTGGCAATGGTGAGAGACCTATTTCTGGAAAGGTGGATTTTTAAAAGTAGAAGCTCGAATTGTTTGGGCACACACCTGGATAGTATGATAGAACTCTGCAGGCTACCTCTGCAGTAGATTGCAACTCCACCCCCTTTCGCAGTTCTATCTTGCCGGAAAATGTTGTAGTTGGGGATAGAAATTTCTGAATTTTTGGTTGCCTTCCTAAGCCAGGATTCAGACACAGCTAGGACATCAAGGTTGGCGGAGTGTGCTAAAGCAGTGAATAAAACAAACTTAGGGAGGAGGCTTCTGATGTTAACATGCATGAAACCAAGGCTTTTATGGTTACAGAAGTCAACAATTGAGAGTGCCTGGAGCTTGGGAATAGGTGTGGTGCTGGGGGCTACAGGGCCTGGGTTAACCTCTACATCACCAGAGGAGCAGAGGAGGAGAAGGATAAGGGTATGGCTAAAGTCTATAAGAACTGGTCGTCTAGTGTGTTGGGAACAGAGAATAAAAGGAGCGTTTTCTGGGCATGGTGGAATAGAGGATGTGAGTACAGTGGAGGTAAACCTAGGCATTGAGTGACGATGAGGCGATGAGGCTAGCTCAAGGCTAACTGGTGCTTGCTTCAGGACAGATGCGTTAGCCAGCATTAGCCACTCAGGTTGCAGCTAGTTAGCTGTGATGATCCAGTGTACTGGTCCAGAGCTTGCAGTAGGACTCCGGTGATGTGGTAGAGAAAAAGCAGTCCGATATGCTCTGGGTTGATATCGTGCTGTGCAGACTGGCAGGTATTGACTGAGTTGAGGCTGGCTGGTGTCCGAGTTAACGGTGAAGACCACAAGCAGTGGCTAACTGACTACTAGCTAGTAGCTAGTTAGCTGGCTAGCTTCTGATGGGGGTTCCGGTTCTAAAGTATAAAAATAGCAGATCCATACCACATTGGGTGAGGCGGGTTGCAGGAAAGTATATTCAGTCCGTAGATGGAAATAGTGATTAGAATATATATATGAAATATATACGGAAAAAACGAGTAGGACGACTATTTACACGGGACAAGACGGGACAAGACAAAACACACGTCCGACTGCTATGCCATTTTGGAATAAGCCGCTTTATTGGCATGGGAAACATATGTTTACATTGCCAAAGCAAATTAAATAGATAATAAACAAAAGTGAAATAAACAATAAAAAATGAACATCTCTCTAGCTCTCTCTTTCCTCTCTCACACGCAAAAGAGAGAAGAAACAAAACAAAACAAAAAATGCACAGTACACATTGCACTCAAAAAGGTTTCAAAAGTATAAAGACATTTCAAATGTTATATTACCAGCTATGCACTGTGTATTTATCAATGTGCAAATAGTTGTAGTACGAATAGTAGGGGAAGATAAGTAAACAGATAAATATTGGTTGTATTTACAGTGTTGTTTGTTCTCCACTGGTTGCATTGTTTTCATGGCAACAGGTCACATTGCGATATTTCGCCTAACAGATATGGGAGTTTATCGATGTTTGATTTGTCTTCAAATTCTTTGTGGGTCTGTGTGATCTGCGGGAAATATGTGTGTCTAATATGGTCCTACGTTTGCAGGAGTTAAGAAAGCGCAGCTCAGTTTCCATCTCATTTTGTGGGCAGGGGGCACATAGCCAGTCTTCTCTTGAGAGCCAGGTCTGCCTATGGCGGCTTCTCTCAATAGCAAGGCTATGCTCACTGAGTCTGTACATAGTCAAGGATTTCCTTAATTTTGGGTCTGTCACGGTGGTCATGTATTCTGCCACTGTGTACACTCTGTTTAGGGCCAGATAGCATTCCAGTTTTCTAATTTTTTTGTTTGATTCTTTCCAGTGTGTCAAATAATTCGTTTTTTATTTTCTCATAATTTGGTTGGGTCTAATTGTGTCGCTGTCCTGGGGCTCTGTGGGGTCTGTTTGTATTAGTAAACAGAGCCCCAGAACCAGCTGGTTGAGGGGACTCTTCTCTAGGTGAAGCTCTCCGTAGGTGAAGGCTTTGTGGTGGAATGTGTGGGTATTGCTTCTTTTTAGGTGGTTGTAGAATTTAACAGCTCTTTTGTGGATTTTGATCATTAGGGTATAGTCCTAATTCTGCTCTGCATGCATTATTTGGGGTTTTCTGTTGTATATTAAGGTTATTTTTTGCATAATTCTGCATGCAGTCTCAATTGGGTGTTTGTTCCATTTTGTGAAGTGTATAGAAAGCCCTTCTTGCCTTGTCTCTTAGATCGTTATCAGTCTTGTGGAAGTTACCTGTGATGTTGATTTTTAGGCAGAGGTAGTTATACTTCTTTGTGTTCTTTAGGGCAGCGTTGTCTAGATATAATTTGTTGCCCTGGCAACTGGACCTTTTTTGGAACAACCTTATTTTTGGTCTGCGGTTGTGCGGCCGGTTGGACATACTGCCAAATTCTCTAAAATGACGTTGGAGGCGGCTTAGGTAGAAAAATAAACATTTAATTCTCTGACAACAGCTCTGGTGGACATTCCTGCAGTCAGCATGCCAATTGCACACTCCCTCAAAACTTGAGACATTTATGGAATTGTGTTGTGTGACAAAACTGCACATTTTAGAGTTGACTTTTAGTGCCCCAAGCACAAGGTGCACCTGTGTAATGATCATGCTGTTTAATCAGCTTCTTGATATGCCACAACTGTCAGGTTGAAGGATTATCTTGGTAAAGGAGAAATGCTCACTAACAGGGATGTAAACAAATGTGTGCACAAAATATGAGATAAATAAGCTTGTTGAGCGTATGGAACATTTCTGGGATCTTTTATTTCAGCTCATGAAACATGGGACCAATACTTTACATGTTTTGTTTATATTTCTGTTCAGTATATATATATATATATATATATATATATATATATATATATATATGCACGTTGAAGAGTTTGAGGCTCATGTTGCATCCCTGACTCACCCCATGGCTCCGAGGAAAGAAATATGTGTTTATTGCCAATTTTAACTGCAAACCTGTTGTTTATATACATTGATTTTATAATATCATATATTTCCTCCCCAACAGTGCTTTCTATCAATTTGTATAGCAGTCCCTCATGCCAAATTGAGTCAAAAGTTTTTGGGAAATCAACAAAGCATGAGAAGACTTTGGTTTGTTTGTTTGTCAATTAGGGAGTGCAGGGTGTATATGTGGTTTGTTGTCTGATATTTTGGTAAGAAGCCAATTTGACATTTGCTCAGGACATTGTTTTCACTGAGGAAATGTTGGAGTCTGCTGTTGATGATACTGCATAAGATTTTTCAGAGGTTACCTTTGACGCAGAAAACACAGTAATTATTGAGGTCAAATTTGTCTCCACTTTTGTGGATTTGGATGATCAGACCTTGGTTCCAAATATTGGGGAAGATGCCAGAGCTGAGGTTAAAGTTGAAGAGTTTAAGAATAGCCTATTGGAATTTGTGGTCTGTATATTTTATTATTTTGTTTCGCAAACGATCAACACCATAGGCCTTTTTGGGTAGGAGGGTTTGTATTTCATCCTGTAGCTCATCCAATGTGATCAGAGAATCCAGTGGGTTCTGGTAGTCTTTAATAGCTGATTCTATGTTTTGCATATTATAATGTATATTTGTTTGCTCTTGGTTCGTTGTGATATGACCGAAAATGTTGGATAAGTAGTTTATCCATACATCTCCATTTTGGTTAGATAGCTCTTTGCGTTGTTGTTTGTTTAGTGTGTTCTAATTTTCCCAGCAGGGATTTGATTATGTGGATTCTTTAATCACATTGAGATGTTTTCTGACATGCTGTTCCTTCTTTTTTCTTAGTTTATTTCTGTACTGTTTTAGTGTTTAGAAAAGTTTATGGTCATATGCACATCCTGTTTTAGTGTTTTCCCATAGTGAAGGCATAGGTTCTAGTTTTCTGGGTCTCTGTGTTTTTGGTTGGATAGGTTTCATTCTTAGTTTTTCTGCTAGAATCCCCCCCCCCCCCCCCTCTCTCTTTCTCTCTCAGGCAGGTGGTGGAAAATGACAATGTCAAACACATTAGATAACAAAAAAAAACATTTCTGAGATGATGGACTCATAGCAAACTGACCAAAACCATTGTTGGTGCCAAAAATGCTCTCTGGTTCTGATCTACAGTAAACAGTGTGAGTGGTGGCCTGCCTGCCTGTCTGTCGGCCAGCCTGTAAGTCATAGCCGGACTCTCTGTGTTGACCTAAATGTGTTTGAAATCTCCAAGACAACAGACTTCTCAACCTACCTTCAGCAGGTGAGTTCTATCTGGTGAAGGGGTCTGTCTGTCTGTCAGCAAATGAATCAATTTAGGAAAACTCCCATAGAGGACATCCTCACAGGAGTGGAGTCATCATGGGCAAACAGTCTAGCCTGCATCCGAGTGACACTGGGACACTTTGTGTATCTGCTGCCATGTCTGTCTGTGACGTATGGGACGGCTACTGGGAGTGCTCCAGCCATAACACTAAGCATACCGCAACAGAGGGTTTTTCAAGTCCACACAGTAGCACTGTAAGAGGAACCATAATCATTACTCAAAGAATGGCCTAGCTAGCCAAGGTAAATGGCTGTGTGTGAAACTATAGTTGCTATGGAGCATGTCTGTAAACCTCAGGTCTCAGAGAGGTGCCTGTGGCTTGTCACATCCATGACTCCACTAGAACCGGGTGGGACTAATACACATGCTCAAGGGTCCGTAGCTTTCCGTTTTCTAGGTACCAGCACTTGTTTGTATGGATGAGGGGTGGAGTTTTAGCTAAAGGAACTGTTTGTTTCTTGTTTTGCTTCTTGGGTGAATTAGTTGGTTCTACTTAGTTTCCTCTGGGGAAGTGGAAGGTATAGGTGCACCTTTGAGAACAAGCCGATGCATGGCAGACTAGTAGAAGTAGGTTCCCTATACTGAGGGCACAGAAAGAGCCTTCTTCAATCCAAACTGGTCACCCAGTTTATGAGAGGGATACGTAATGTGAATGTTGTTTTTAGGTCAAACTGATATTGAACTAATTTTGATCTAAAGGTAACAGCTTTCAGTGGTGATACCTATTATTTTTAAGATGTTTTAAAAAACAAACTCTGATCGCTAAAAACACATTATTAAACAGCTAATTTCACTACATTCTAAACCAAGCACAGACATTTCCACTCTAGTTTTTCATTCTCCTGTCTCCATGTAGCTTTATTTGAAAGGAAATACTTTTTTTCTGCTGCTGAATTCACTGAAAGAAACCTCTGGCTAACAGGTGTGACAGCTTTCATACATGAGTGTTAAGACTGGGGGGGAAGAGTTAGCTTGATAGATACTGTATCCTTAACGTAAATTCATACTGTTGTAACTTTGGAGCAAGGATGATATTTTGAAGATAAATGCTTGTTATGTTGCCTAGGAAAATGTGAAATACTGACCTGTGCCAAAACTCCAATGCCCACTGCTTCCACCTCGTAACAGTGTTAGAACACCGTGATCTTTGTGTGAAGGTGTATTGTGTGTGCTTTACAGTATGTGTCTAGTGTGTATGTGAGCACACCTCATGAAATGACACGGTTTTACACCCTTTGTGTACTTCGTGGGAGACTTAGTAATAAAACCACACACACACACACCCACATTCACTAGGCCCCCATGAAGGCCTCTTCTGCCTGTAACGACCCCGTAGAAGTTGAACTCTGTCTCCAGTACAGTTAGTGCTTATTTGTTCCTCCTTTGAGTTCAATCGTCCCTAGAATGGTCTTCTCTTTCCACCGTTAAATACTACTATGGTAACAAACTCTTACATCTCAACTATACCATAAACTGCCAGAGCACCAGTTTCAATGAATTACAGCAAAACTTTGTGTGAAAAAGCCTGACATTGCACTAGTTTAGATTTATACAGTCTCTAATGTCTCTCTATGGGTTAAATCCATGCCTATCAATATAAATATGGGGAGATTTTGAGTTTGACAGCGTATTTGTGGGTTTGCCAGTTTATACAGTAGGATAATGCTTTCTCTATGCCATATCTACTCCCGCTCCTCCCCTCCGGCATTCGACGTCGCCGGTTTACTAACCACCGGTCCTGGCAACCATCATCACGTGTACCTGGAATCAATCATTACGCGCACCTGTGCTTCATCATGAGCCACACCTGGACTCCATTACCTCACTCATTACCTCCCCTTTATCTGGCACTCCCTTAGGTTCATTCCCCAGGCAGTATTGTTTCTGTGGTTCATGTCACGACGCTACTCCTATGTTGTATTGTTCCATGTTCTTTGTTTTATTAAACTTACCACCTGCTTCTCGACTCCCAGCATTGACAAACAGGGATACCAACTTCGTCAACACCACGACCAGCTGGCGCAACTGGGGACGGCTATGGAAGAGGTTCTTCGCAGCATTCAACATCTTGAACATACACGAGAGGCGTTGACTTCAACTAGCGGGGGACACTCTACCACCAGTCGACCCAGCGAGCCAGCCCATTCAACAACCCACGCATGTCAGCGATGCCCGTTTGTCTCTCCTGGATAAATATGATGGCACCCCATCTAAATGCCGTGGCTTCCTACTACAGTGCTCCCTCTACTTTGCACACCAGATGGGAGCCCCAACCACTGAGAGGTCCATGGTTGCCATGGTTATTTCTCTGCTGACTGGGCGGGCGTTGGAATGGACACTAGCCATCTGGGAGAGAGGAGAGGAGGAGCTGGATTCGTATGAGGGGTTCATGGCTCTGTTCAGAGTTGTCTTCGATCAACCACTGGATGGCAGAGAGGGGGGTGAGCACTATGGCAGGAGGACCAGACTGCTTCCGAGTACACGCTCACCTTCCGGACAGTAGCAGCATACAGCGGATGGAATGAGCCGGTGCTTCGTACGCTTTTCAGAAGAGGACTGCGCGAGAGGGTCCAGAAGGAACTGGCCTGTCGAGACGACAACCTCTCCTTGGGCGCACTCATCGTGATGGCCATCCGTCTGGATGACCTACTTCACAGGAGTGTTGGTAATCCCATCGCTACTCTCCCTCCCTCAGTGAACACTTTGGATTGGAGCCTGAACCCATGGAGGTAGGGGTCACACGCCTCCCCACGGTGGAGCAACGCAGATGATGACAGCTGGGGCTCTGTCTCTATTGTGGTCAAGGAGGGCACCAGCTCCAGCAGTGTCCGGTATGTCCCAACTTGGGATCCACGAGAGCAGATGGACGGTCACATGATCTTCCACCTCCTGGGGCAGGTGTGAGTATCCCTTCTTCATCACTTCCTGCCAAACCCTTTTTGGTGTTGATCACACTAGTTGACTGTCCCTCATGTACTGTTTTACAGAGTTACTGGATTCCGGTGCCGCGGGGAACTTTATTGACCAGAACCTTGCCTCCTCTCTTAACATCACTTCATCGTGGATGAAAATCATGGACTGGGCACCTGAATGCCAGATGACCTGCTTTCCCTTCCCCTGTGGTTCCACGCCAGTTGCGAGTCCTGTGGTTGCCCTTCTGCCCAACATCCCGGAGGTATACCAGGACCTGCAGGAGGTACAGTATTTTCCAAAACCTGCGCCAACTGTCTCCCTCCTCATCGCCCCTGGGACTGTGCCATGGATCTGCTTGCAGTTTCTGCTCATCCGCACATACCCTCTGTCGGTGGCTGAAACCCAGGCCATGGAGGAGTACATCAGTGAGGCGCTCCAACAAGGTTTCATCCGCACGTCCACTTCTCCTGCGTCTGCAGGTTTCTTCTTCATGGCCAAGAGGGATGGAGGGTTATGCCTGTGTATTGATTACTGAGGACTCAATGATAGCACCACCAAGTACCGTTACCCTCTCCCGTTGGTGCCGGCAGTCATCAAACAGCTCCGCGGGGCCCGGTTCTTTACCAAATTGGTCCTGCGGAGTGTATACAATCTCATCCGCATCCAGGAGGGGGATGAATGGAAGACAGGTTTTAGCATGATGTCTGGTCACTATGAGTACTTGGTGATTCCTTTTGGTTTAACCGATGGTCCGTCAGTGTTCCAGACATTCGTCAACGAGGTATTCGGGGACATGTGGTAGTGTATATCAATGACATCCTGGTCTACTTGGCTACCTTGGAGGATCAAATCACTCATGTCCAAGTAGTCCTGGAACGCCTCCTGGCTAACCAACTGTTTGCCAATGCAGGAGGCTGTCTCCATCTTAGGCTACCAAATCAGCCCGCAAGGAGTGAAGATGGACGTCAAGAAGGTAGATGCGGTCAGGTCATGGCCAGTCCCAACCACCATAAAGGGGTTACAACGGTTTTTGGGGATTGCCAACCTCTATCGCCGTTTCATCAGGAACTTTCGCTCCTTTGCCGATCCTCTCACCTCAAGGGTGGTCCCCGTAGGTTGGTGTGGAGTCCATCAGCTGACGAGTCCTTCCGCCTACTGAAGGGACGTTTTACCTCCGCCCCAGTGCTGAAAAACCCAGATCCCACGATACCCTTTGTGGTGGAGGTGGATGCTTCAGAGGTGGGCGTGGGGGCAGTTCTGTCTCAACGACAAGGCTTTTCATAAAAATGTTATCCGTGTGTGTATTACTCTAAGAAACTGTGGAGACACTGGCTGGCGGGCCCCAAGTGGAGACACTGGCTGGAGTGGAGACACTGGCTGGAGGGCGCCAGGACACATTCGCCATCCTCACTGACCATCGGAACTTGGAGTACATACGGACAGCAAGGAGGCTGAATCCGTGCCAAGCAAGGTGGGCCCTTTTCTTTATGAGATTTGACTTCACACCGACCTATCGCCAAGGTTCAAAGAACACCAAAGCCGATGCCCTGTCCTGTCTCCGCAATTTGGGAGAGATTTATGAATGCACCCATAATCCCTTCCTCTCGAGTCGTAGTCCTTGTGGTCTGGGACGTAGATGTGGACATTCGCCAGGCTCTGGAGAGGGAGCCCGCACCCACTACCTGTCTTCCTGAGCACATCAACGTTCCCACAGGGATAAGGGATTGGCTGCTAAACTGGGCGCACACAGCTGTCATCGCTGGACATCCATGTAGTTCTCCTACTACTCAATCTATCTCTGCGGAGTATTGGTAGCATACCTTGGTGGAGAGGATTTAACAGGAGCTGGGGAGGTTCCTGAGGTGTCACTGCCACGGCAGGGAGAGTGGGCCCGATTCCGTCCATGAGCTGAGTACGCCCAGAATTTGTTACGTCACTCCTCCACCGGGCTGATTCCCTTCCAGCCGTCCACTGTCAGAAGGAGTAGGCGGACCGCCACCGCAGTGAGGCTCCCGTGTTCCATCCTGGGGATTGTGTCTGGCTCTCTACCAGGAACCTCCCACTCCGCCTACCATGCAAGAAAATGAGCACCCGGTTTGTGGGGCCGTTCATGGTTCTCCGGAGGGTCACCGAGGTGACGTATAGGTTACAGCTTCCCAGTGACTACTGTATATCACCTTTTCATTTCTCCCTGCTCAGGCCGGTGTTTCCTGGTCCCCAGGCTGATGCTGTCCCCCAGGACATCGAGGGAGGTCCCGCCTATGCCGACAAATCCCTACTGGACTCCTGACGTTGTGGGGGTTAGCTCCAGTACCTGGTGGACTGGAAGTGGTACAGCCCAGAGGAGTGGTGTTGGGTTCCGGTGCAGGACATTCTGGATCCCAACATCATCTGTCATTTCCATCTGCGCCACCCGGAATGGCCCGCTCCTTGTCCTTGGGGCCTTCCATCTGGCCGGTGTCGTCCTGCGTACCCCAGTTTGGAAGTACCTGGCTCAGTCCATTAAGAGATTCCTGGCTTGCAAGTGGTCTCTGGAAGACATTCTGTTAACTCCATCTTATTCTGCACATTTTCTGTCTGTGGTAGGCATACAATTTAGACAACTTATTTTCAACAAGAGACAGAATAGGTAAAATACTCCCAGGTTTTATACCCTGGCCTTCTGCGACAAAATCCCAAATCTCAATTTTACACTTTAAATCAGGGGTGGGCAACTCCAGTCCTCCACGGCCTGATTGGTGTACCACTTTTTCTCCATCCCTAGCAAACACAGCTGATTAATCAAATGTCATTCTAAACTGAAGATCATGATTAGGTGATTATTGGAGTCAGGTGTGTTAGCTGGGGCTGGGGAAAAACTGTGACAGCAATCAGGCCCTCGAGGACTGGAATTGCCCACCCCTGCTTTAAATGCTTCTGCTGTTTATGGTAGAAATTAAACCTTTTACGAAGTATTTAGGTAATGTATGCATTCAGCTTGTGGAGCTTACATGGGGATTCATGCAGGTTGGAAAGGAAAATACACAGCACCTGGAGCAGGAATGTGAGAGAGGATCCTAGACAGACAGTTACACACCCAGCCTCAGGGTTCAGAGGGTACACAGTTATACAACTACATACTACACAACTTCATTACAACTAAATAACTGCATCACAACTACACAACTTCCTCATAACTACACATCTACACCACAACTGATACATACACGCATCAAGCTCTACAGTTCAGAGTACACAGTTACACAATTACATAATACTCACTACACAACTACATCACCACTATACCAATGCACAACTACACAACTTCATCACAATTACAAGTGCACCACCAGATTTACAACCAGCCCCAGGGTTCAGAAGCTAAACAGCTACACAACTACATCAAAACTACACAGCTACATAACTACATAACAGCTGACACAGAGACCCAGCCCCAGGGTTCAGAGGCTACACACATAATTGACAAGCAGGCACACATACACGTCATGAGTTGAGTGACATATACAAAAATGATTGGCAGGTGGGCACATATACAGTGGATATGTGAAAGGGACATGTGGCAGCGCTGACACAGATGGAGCAAACAGAACAGAGTTACATTCCTCCTCAACCAGGCCGAGGCAAACACGCCACCCAGGGGAGGGGTCAGAGGTCACACAAGAAGTACCCGACCAGAGCCTTGCGGTCGGCTGACATTTATAAGACAAACGCTTCATACTGTTATGAGAGACAGAGAGAGTGAGAGAAAGGGGGAAAGCGAGAGTGTTGGGGGATCCATCTTTGATAGTGTAGATGGATCTTTCCTCTTCCTACTGTTACAAACCAGTGGCATGTCAAAGTATCTCAGGGACTCAGTATGTCCCACATCTCTAATACTGCCTCATTACACACAGAAGGTCTGGAGTACACACACAGACTGTTAGATTACACACCAAATGTCTGGGTTATACTGTATTACTACTGTTTGATTACACACACAATGTCTGAAGCTCACCAGACAGAAACACCACCGCGTCCACCCACCAGAGAATAAATATAACCACAAATCAGAGAGAGAGAGAGAGTCAGCAAACACAGACATCAGACAGTAGCATCTGTCCATCCATACTGTCACCTATGATGTCCTTCTCTCTTTGATCTTTTAGAGAGAAAGTTCATCAACAACAAACTCCACCATAATAGGAGCTTCCATCAAATTAAGAACATTTGTGATGCAAAAAATAATTAACCATAACGTGTGTGTGTGTGTGTGTGTGTGTGTGTGTGTGTGTGTGTGTGTGTGTGTGTGTGTGGTGTGTGTGTGTGTGTGTGTGCGCATTTGTCTGCGTGTGGGTGTGTGGCCTAGAAAGGTTTGGGAAGATGGTTTAATCTGTTGTCACCTTTCCGTACCACCTCTCCTCTATTTGTTGGTGTCTCACTAAGCTATTTATAAAACCTTCTAGGTAACAAGCATACACTCTTTCCTCCAAAATAAACCACTAAACTGTTCCTATATATTAGCCAACGCACATATAAACATACATACACAAACATATGGATTTCTTATAGACGGCGTAAAATGTTACACTGGAGCCTGTGTGTGCATACGCGGATGTGTTTTTCATATTACGCAAATGACTTTATACAGAACTGGTGAGAAAATAAAGCTTCAGCCTGAACAGGTCTGACCTAAACAGTAGATGAATATAGTGGGCTAATTTCATAGCTATGGACAGCAGTTTTAATGATCATGTGACTCTGACCAGACCATGAGTTATAACTAGGGCATTTCTTTTTACGACACGCTCTTTACGAGAGGGAGGGAATCTAATTTGATTAGTCCTCAACTCACGGCTCCAACACTTAATTTAGTATAAGTGGAGTTTGCGTTGAGTTAGCCTGCCTTGGAGCAGGTTAGTTCTGAAGGATTTGTTGCCATAGAAATTGACCTGGCTAAAAGGTGAACCACTTTCGTGTCACCGGTTATCCCGAGTTGAACTCCGAGTTGACCGAAGTTAGCTGTCTAACTCTATGTAGATCGCTAGTACACCATTCTGGGCATTGCACTGGGATCATCCTTTCTGCCTCCTCACTACTTTACCGCAACTGTCTCCCTAACAATTGGAAATCACATATCAATTGAGGTGGAATTGAGTCCATCTCTAGATGAACTAACGGATATGCCATATCCGCACTCACATACCAAAAATGGTGCCGACGGATAGGGCTGCCGTGCTTCAAGCTCTTAGGAAACTTTGCAGTATTTGATTTTTTTTGTGTTATTTCTTACATTATTAGCCCAGGAATTTATTTTGTGTTATTACATACAGCCGGGAAGAACTTTTGGATATCAGAGCGATGGTAACTCACCAGCATTATCAGCATTACGACCAGGGATATGACTTTCCCAAACCAAATAATTTGTTCGTAACCCCAGGGCAATTGAACTGATCCCAGAGGCTGTTCCAAAACTCCGCTGGCGGAAAAGAGGTACTTGGAGCAGACTTTTAGTCCGACTCAGGAGGCGCGCACACCACCCACCGCTTCCGAGTATATTACTCACTAATGTTCAGTCTCTGGATAATAAAGTTGATGAGCTCAGGGCAAGGATTTCCTTCCAGAGAGACATCAGGGATTGTAACGTACTCTGTTTCACGGAAACATGGCTCTCTCGGGATATACTGTCTGAGTCTGTTCAGCCAGTTGGGTTCTCAGTTCATCGTGCAGACAGAAATAAATATCTCTCTGGGAAGAAGTGCAGGTGTATGTTTCATGATTAACTACTCATGGTGTGATTGTGATCATACAAGACCTCAAGTCCTTTTGTTCACCCGACCTAGAATACCTCACAATCAAATGCCGACTGTATTACCTCCCAAGAGAATTCTCTTCGGTTATAGTCACATCCGTGTATATTCCCCCTCAAGCCGATACCATGACGGCCCTCAAAGAACTTCACTGGACATTATGAAAACTGGAAACCACATATCCTGAGGCCACATTTATTGTAGCTGGGGATTTTAACAAAGCAAATGGAAAGGAAAATGTTACTGAAGTTCTATCAACACATTGACTGTAGTACTCGCACTGCTAAAACACTCTACCTCCAATTTCTAGGATGCCTACAAGGCCCTCCCCCGCCCTCCCTTTGGCAAATCTGATCACGACTCCATTTTGCTCCTACCTTCCTATAGGCAGAAACAAAAACAGGAAGTACCCATCCTAAGGACTATTCAACGCTGGTCTGACCAATCAGAATTCACACTTCAAGAATGTTTTGATCAAGAGGACTGGGATATGTTCCGGGTAGCCTCCGAGAACAACATAGATGAATACACTGATACGGTGACTGAGTTTATCAGGAAGTGTATAGGTTATGTTGTACCCACTGTGACTATTAAAACCTACCCTAACCAGAAACCGTGGATAGATGGCAACATTCGCGCAAAACTGAAAGCGCGAACCAGCATAATTTACCATGGCAAGGTGACAGGGAATATGTCCGAATACAAACAGTGTAGTTATTCCCTACGTTTAGCAATCTAACAGGCAGTATAGAGACAAAGTGGAGTCGCAATTCAACGGCTCAGACACGAGATGTATGTGGCAGGGTCTACAGACATTCACGGACTACAAAGAGAAAACCAGCCATGTCAGGGACACAGACATCTTGCTTCTGGACAAGCTAAACACCTTCTTCGCCCACTTTGAGGATAACACAGTGCCACCGACGCGGCCCGCTACCAAGGATTGTGGGCTCTCCTTCTCCGTGGCTGACGTGAGTAAGACATTTAAGCGTGATAACCCTCGCAAGGCTGATGGCCCAGACGGCATCCTTAGCCGCGTCTTTAGAGCTTGCGCAGACCAGCTGGCTGGAGTGTTTATGGACATATTCAATATATCCCTATCCCAGTCTGTTGTCTCCACATGCTTCAAGATGTCCACCATTGTTCCTGTACCCAAGAAAGCAAAGGTAACTGAACTAAATGACTATCACCCTGTAGGACTCACTTCTGCCATCATGAAGTGCTTTGAGAGACTAGTCAAGGATCATATCACCTCTACCTTACCTGACACCCTAGACCCACTTCAATTTGCTTACCACTCCAATAGATCCACGCCATCGCACTGCACACTGCCCTATCCCATCTGGACAAGAGGAATACATACGTAAGAAGGCTGTTCATTGACTGAAGCTCAGCATACAACACCATAGTACCCTCCAAGCTCATCATTAAGCTCGAGGCCCTGGGTCTGAATCCCGCCCTATGCAACTGGGTCCTGGACTTCCTGACGGGCCTCCCCCAAGTGGTGAAGGTAGGAAACAACACCTCCACTTCGCTGATCCTCAACACGGAGGCTCCACCAGGATGCGTGCTCAGCCCCCTACTGTACTCCCTGTTTACCCATGATGCCAACAATGATGAGACAGCATACAGGGAGGAGGTGAGGGCCCTGGGAATGTGGTGCCAGGACAATAACCTCTCAGTCAACGTCAACAAAACAAAGGAGCTGATCGTGGAAACAGCAGAGGGAGCACACCCCTATCCACATCGACGGGACAGTAGTGGAGAAGGTGGAAAGCTTCAAGTTCCCTGGCGTACACATCACGGACAAACTGAAATGGTCCATCCACACAGACAGTGTGGTGAAGAAGGTGCAACAGCGCCTCTTCAACCTGAGGAGGCTGAAGAAATTTGGTGTGGCACCTAAAACCCTCACAAACCTTCATAGATGCACAATTAGGAGGATCTTGTCGGGCTGTATCACCGCCTGGTGTGGCAACTGCACCGCCCGCAACCGCAGGGCTCTCCAGAGGGTGGTATGGTCTGCCCAACACATCACCAGGGACAAACTACCTGCCCTCCAGGACACCTACAGCACCCAATGTCACAGGAAGGACAAAAATAACATCAAGGAGAACAACCAACCGAGCCACTGCCTGTTCACCCCACTATCATCCAGAGGGCGAGGTCAGTACAGGTGCATCAAAGCTAGTGAGACTGAAAAACAGCTTCTATCTCATGGCCATCAGACTGTTAAATAGCCATTACTAGCACATTAGCTGCTGCCCTATATACATAGACTTGAAATCACTGGCCACTTTACTAATTGGATCACTAATCAATTTAATAATGTTACATATTTTGCATTACCCATCTCATATGTACACTACTGTTCAAAAGTTTGGGGTCACTTAGAAATGTCCTTGTTTTTGAAAGAAAAGCTAATTTGAGCCTGTAATCGAACCCAAAAATGCTGTTGCTCCAGATACTCAACTAGTCTAAAGAAGGCCAGTTTTATTGCTTCTTTAATCAGGACAACAGTTTTCAGCTGTGCTAACATAATTGCAAAATGGTTTTCTAATGATCAATTAGCCTTTTAAAAGGATAAACTTGGATTAGCTAACACAATGTGCCATTGAAACACAGGAGTGATGGTTGCTGATAATGGGCTTCTGTACGCCTATGTAGATATTCCATTTTTTTTTTTATCAGCCATTTCGTGCTACAATAGTCAAATACAACATTAACAATGTCTACACTGTATTTCTGATACATTTCATGTCATTTTAATGGACAAAAAATGTGCTTTCTTTCAAAAACAAGGACATTTCTAAGTGACCCCAAACTCTTGAACGGTAGTGTATATACTGTATTATATCCTATTCTACTGTATCTTAGTCTAAGCTGATCTCTGACATTGCACATCCAAATATTTATATATTCTTAATTCCATTCCTTTACTTTAGATTGTGTGTATTGTTAGATATTACTGCACTGTTAGAGCTAGAAACACAAGCATTTCGCTACACCCGCAATAACATCTGCTAAACACGTGTATGTGACGAATACATTTTATTTGATTTGAGGTGATTCACACTACTGTCCAACACTTCACCTCAATTTGGACCCCCCCCCTTCCCATCCTGCCCATCACCTTTATCCCAGCACCCCGATGTGTTCATTTAGGCTACCGTTGCTACAAAAAGCAGTGTCATTTAACGGAACACATATTAGGACAGATACACATGTTTAGGCGGTGTGGTATCCCGGGAGGTCTACCCCGGCGGTTGGTGATAGACGGGAGATACGTGCCATGACGTTAGCTCCCTCTGCTGGGAATACACGGGCTGTGCACCCCAACGCTGATGACTCTAAGTAGAGTTAATTAGGGGAGAGTGCCAACCAGCCATGCAGGTCACATAAAGGGAGCATCGTGGCACACCGCAAGGAGGAATAGAGAGACAGATACAGAGCAGAATCTGAGAAGAAGGGCCGAGCCAAACATGTTATTTTGTTGTTATGTTTATTTTGTTGTCTAGTGAATTCGTGTTTTCTGACCAGAACCTCCCTGTCTCTGTGTTAATCTCTGCCCGCTCAACCCAACACCCCACGGTTTACCACATATGGTGAATGAGGGCATCTCAGTAGCTTTGGGTGCCGTGGGGTCGAGCGTACAGAGATTACCATGGAGGAACTGGTGGCTCAGTTTATCCTCAGCCAGCAGAAGCAGCAGGCTCTCCAGGAGCAAGCACTGGAGGAGCAGCACCAACAAAACCTCAGTTTGGTAATGGAGGTAGCCCAGTTGAAGGTTTGGATGGCTCAGGAGTCTAGCCTGAATCAGTTCCTGGTTAAGTTAATGGAGGAAGATAACGTGGAGACATATTTGTGCACCTTCGAGAGGACGGCTCAGAGAGAAGGATGGCCCAAGCCCAAGTGGGCCAGCCTTTTGACACCTTATCTCTCTGGGAAGGCCCAGAAGGCCTACTTCAACTTGAATGCCGACCAGGCACGAATTATGGGGGACACAATTGTGAGCTGTTATGGATTCAGCCTCGCAAGCCGTGCAAAACTGGTCCACGACTGAGCTTTTGACTCCAACATCTCCCCCCTCGCTGTGATGAGCAACCTGTTGCGCCTGACCAAGGGCTGGTTACTGACCGATGTACCGTCCCTCCCGATAATTTATAAGGTCGTCCTGGATCGATACCTTAGGGACCCTCCCATATGAGATGAAGAAGGCGGCGAGTATGAAGAACCCCCAGAGCCTGGAGGAATTTCTGACCACGGTGGAAACCCACCAGAACACCCATGACCTGCTGAAAGGGGCCCGGGTGGAGGGAGTGGACATGGGGAGGGGGAAGAAAAGCACATAGAGAGGCAAGGGGCTGAAGGGGACCAGGACGGAACCAGCCGAGGCCCTGAAGCAGGAAGGCAACCCAAACTAATGATGACGTCCGCTGCTGGACCTAGATCAGAGGCACTGCTATGAGTGCGGCGAGCCGGGACACATCGCGTGGAGCTGCCCCGGCCGGGAGGAGTCCATGCCCTCTGCATCCCCCAGCTCCGGGGTAACCCGAATGGTGAGTTATGTCACCTCCTGTTGGGCGCACACCGAGACGGCCAATGGTGGTTCCTGTACGATTCAATGGTGTTGACACCAGCGCTCTGCTGGACTCTGGCAGCATGGTGACACTGGCCCAACTGCAGTGGCTCACACGAGAGGGGAAAGACGAACCAGCGGACGAGGAGGTGACAGTGCCCTGTGTACAAAGGGACACAATGAGGTACCCAACTGTGCCGGTGCGGATAACCACCTCAAGGGGGGAGTGCCAGATGCCCGTGGGGGCTGTTCATAACCTGCCCATGCCCATTCTCCTCTGCAGAGATTTCCCTCTCTTCCAGGCACTGTGGAGGGACCTGGGGAGGCGCACACGTGAGGTAGGAAGGAGAGGAAAAAGGACAGTCGCCTGTGCAACCCATGCCCCGTGGCGAGAGGTGTCCACTGGGCCCGAGTTGAACCAGCAGGAGGGAGATGACCCCGCGCCGGGAAGCGAGCCATCGTCCAAGGAGGACCTCAGGCTCCCCTTTATGGAGAAGGAGGCACCAGATGGACCCCCCGACACGGGAATCCTCACGGGCCAGTTCGGGACGGCCCAGTTAGAAGACACCAACCACCACAATGCAAGGGGCCAGGTGAACGTGCTGGATGGCATGCTATTACCTGGGGTAAGTGAGTGGCGGTACTCCCACTTCGCCATCAAGCATAATTTATTGTACCAGGTAGTAAAGTACATGGTGAGACGAAAGACTTGTTACTCATACCCACCCAGAAGGTTAGGACTGTCTTGCAGCTTGCCCACACCCACCTGCTTGGGGCACACCTGAAGGATGTTTGCACCAAGGAGCGGATCGGGAATCGGTTCCTCTGGCCCAGAGTCAAGCGCATTGTGGAGGACTACTGCCGTACCTGCCCGGAGTGCCAGATTACAGCTCCGAGGGCACATTATAGAAACCCTTTGGTTCCCTTGCCCATTATAGGGGTGACGTTTGAGCGGGTTGCGATTGATCTGGTGGGTCCATTGGTAAAGACCATGAGGGGACACCAATACATCCTGGTAATTGTGGATTACGCCACCCGGTATCCTGAGGCGATCCTGTTACGCACAGCGGCAGGTGAAAGGTGTCGCATGGATATTCCGTGGGAAATCCTAATGGACCAGGGCACCGCATTCATGTCTTGTGTAATGAAAGATGTCTGCAATCTGTTATGAATCAAACAGGTGAGGACCAGTGTGTACCATCCACAAACGGACGGGCTAGTCAAACGCTTCAATTAGACCATAAAGTAGATGCTGAAGAAGTTAATCGAGAGAGATGGGAGGAACTGGTACCAGCTGCTGCCCCACCTGATGTTCTCGGTGCGTGAGGTACCCCAAGCCTCCACTGGGTTCTCCCCGTTTGAGCTCTTGTATGGCCGTCGGCCCCGTGGACTGCTGGACCTAGCCAAGGCGGTCTGGGGGGAGCAACCAACCCCCCTTCGCAGCGTAGTGGAGCACGTGGAGGAGATGAGGGAGAGGATAACGGTGATTTGGCCAGTTGTGAGGGAGCACATGGCCTAGGTGCAACTCACCCAGGAGCGCGTATACAACCGGGGGGCCCATCCACCAGAGTTCCACCCGAGTGAGAAGGTCTTGGTGCTGATACCCACAATGGAGAGCAAATTCCTGGGTACGTGGCATGGGCCCTACGACATTGTTGAGCGGGTAAGCAACGTCAATTATAAGGTCCACTAACCGTGGGCGGAGAAAACCCGTCCAGCTTTGCCATGTGAACTTACTGAAGAAGTGGCATGCACGAGAACATCTCGTGGAACATCATATCCACACCCATCCGGGAGAAAAAGTATGTAAACGACCATACCAGATACCAGAAGCCCGGAGGGCGGCGGTCCAGCAACCTTTCAGAGACTCAGGCTACTACAGTCGATTTGTACCTAACTTTTCTGCAATAGCTTCTCCCCTCACAGACCTAACGAAGGCATACCTACCCCAGAAAGTGCGATGGACGGAGGACACTGAGGCGGCGTTACAGGCCCTGAAGGATGTTTGCACCCGGTACTCGTCACCCCGGACTTCTCAAAACACCTCCTGGTCCAGACAGACGCGTCTGACACAGGGGTAGGGGCCATCTTGTCCCAAGAGCAGGAAGGCGAGGAGCACCCCATCATGTATGTCAGCAGGAAGCACCTCCCGAGGGAGAAGAAGTACTCGATTGTCGAGAAGGAGTGCCTCGCCGTGAAGTGGGCACTGGACATCCTCAAGTATTACCTCCTTGGGAGGAAGTTTACCCTTACCCTGAAGTTTACCCTGACCATACCGCGTCACCCACTGGTTCCTGTCCTTACAGCAATTCTGTAAGGATAGGAAGTCGTGTTTTCTGACTAGAACCTCCCTGTCTCTGTGTTAATCTCTGCACGCTCAACTCAACACCCCATGGTTTACCACAATGGACAGACGGTGCAGTAGACCGCAGGACACGGGAACCGTAGCTTGATACGGTTCACACACAGATGGAACAAATATTCCTAGAGTTCCTTCCATGCCCATGTGCATACTGTACAGAAAAACCATGTCTGTCTAATGTTAGTGTTATGTGTGTCTGCCCATTCACTAATGTTTGTGTGTGTGCAGTCTTCCCCCTCTGTGTCTATGTATAGTGTGTGTGTATATGTGTGTGTGAATGGTCCCTTTGTCCTGTTGTTTAGCTGTGTGTGTTCCCCTTTGCAGATGGGAGGCCAGCTGAGGCAGAATGGTATCCCTCATTTAAAGTCCCAGATTTGGAGATCTCCTGCTTGTTTTTCAGTCCCCAGGAAAAAAAATCCGGGCCACATGGGGGCTCCAAAGAAACAGACAAACATCTGTCAGTGTGTGTGTGTGTGTGTGTGTGTGTGTGTGTTCTCCATGTGCAGTGTTTATTTCTGTGTGTCTCCTTCTTGTGCAGTTTGAGTGTATTTTGAGTGTCTTTCATGTGCAATGTGTGTATCTGTGTTTTCAGGTTCCCCATGTGGCCATATGCAGTGTGTGTGTGTGTGTGTGTGTGTGTGTGTGTGTGTGTGTGTGTGTGTGTGTGTGTGTGTGTGTGTGTGTGTCTGTGAGCCCCAAACATCCCAGCAGAGCACGGTACGTTATGGATGAGGTGGTTAACGGGCGAAGAGCGTCAGACCACCGGCCACGGTCCACTATTAGAAGCTGGGTGGCTTCACTGAGACTGACTCAGCATGGAGCAGACGTTTATTTATGGAACAAACATATTACATACATGTAGCTGGAGGTAGCTGTAACCCCACCCCCAAAACCCCCACCATAACTACTATAACCCCGATGAGTCACTGTGACGATGGTCTGGAAGGCTTGCGTGCGCACACACACACCCTTCTATGGACCTATGATAAAAGCTTCACCATTCACCTGCAAACCTATCGAAGTAATACCCCTACTGTTCCTGCCTCCACTGTGCTTTTTCCTTCTATGATTTTTTCAAGCTCTCTCTTTAAACCAAACCCTGTTAGAATTGGATCATTAGCCTTTCCTTACACAGACAGAGACAGACAGACAGAGAGACAGAGAGAGAGAGAGAGAGAGAGAGAGAGAGAGAGAGAGAGAGAGAGAGAGAGAGAGAGAGAGAGAGAGAGAGAGAGAGAGAGAGAGAGAGAGAGAGAGAGAGAGATTTGAGGAATCGCTGAATGTGCTGAAGGAAAATAGTTTGTTATTCAACAGTCAATCTTCTGGACCAGACATCTGTAGCTTTACACAGTGCATTCTGCAAAGTATTCAGACCCCTTGACTTTTTTCACATTTTGTTACGTTACAGCCTTATTCTAAATAGTTTCCCCCCCATCAATCCTCACACAATACCCCATAAAGACAAAGCAAAAACAGAGTTTTAGAAAGGTTTGCAACAGTATTAAATTATTTTAATCACATTTACATAAGTATTCAGACCCTTTACTCAGTATTTTGTTGAATCACCTTTGGCAGCAATTACAGCCTTGAGTCTTCTTGGGTATGAAGCTACAAGCTTGGCAAACCTATATTTGGGGAGTTTCTCCCATTCATCTCTGCAGATCCTCTCAAGCTCTGTCAGGTTGGATGGGGAGCGTCTCTGCACAGATATTTTCAGGTCTCTCCAGAGATGTTTGATCGGGTTCAAGTCCAGGCTCTGGATTGGCCACTCAAGGACATTCAGAGACATGTCCCAAAGCCACTACTGCATTGTCATGTCCTGTTGGAAGGTGAACCTTCACCCCAGTCTGAAGTCCTGAGAGCTCTGGGGCAGGTTTTCATCAAGGATCTCTGTATACTTTGCTCCGTTCATCTTTCCCTCGATCCTGACTAGTCTCCCAGTCTCTGCCACTGAAAAACATCCCCATAGCATGATGCTGCCACCACCATGCTTCACTGTAGGGATGGTGCCAGGTTTCCTCCAGATGTGACGCTTGGCATTCAGGGCAAAGAGTTAATCTTGGTTTCTTCAGACCAGAAAATCTTGCTTCATGTGCCTTTTTGGCAAACTTTAAGCGAGCTGTCATGTGCCTTTTACTGAGGAGTGGCTTCCGTCTGGCCACTATATCAAAAAAGACTGATTGTTGGAGTGTTGCATAGATGTTTGTCCTTCCGGAAGGTTCTCCCATCTCCACAGAGGAACTCTACCATCGGGTTCTTGGTCACCTTCCTGCCCTTCTCCCCTGGTCGGCCGGGAAGACAGCTCTAGGAAGAGTCTTGGTGGTTCCATACTTCTTCCATATAAGAATGATGCTAGGCCACCGTGTTCTTGGGGACCTTCAATGTTGCAGACATTTTTTGGTAACCTTCCCCAGATGTGTGCCTAGACACAATCCTGGCTCGGAGCTCTACGGACAATTCCTTTGACCTCATGGTTTGGTTTTTGCTCTGAAATGCACTGTGAACTGTGGGACCTTATATAGACAGTGTGTGCCTTTCCAAATCATGTTCAATCAATTGAATTTACCACAGGCGGACTCCAATCAAGTTTTAGAAACATCTCAAGGATGATCAATGGAAACAGGATGCACCGGAGTTCCATTTTGAAGTATCATAGCAATGGGTCGGAATACTTATGGTATTATTCTTTTTTCCATATATATATACACCTTTGCAAAATGTTCTAAATACCTGTTTAAGCTTCGTCATTATGGGGTATTGTGTGTAGATTGATGAGGAAAATGTTTTATTTAATCAATTTCAGAATAAGGTTGTAACGTAACAAAATGTGAAAAAAGTCAAGGGGTCTGAATACTTCCTGAATCCACTGTACATTTTATCTTCCAGTATGTTCTGTATGTCCATCTACAATGACCTGAGTCTGCTGGTCTGCTCTCCCTCCAGATCAAACAGAATGATATCACCAGACAGATCCTGTGGCCTCTGCCATATGTCACCCTGTCTCTCAACACTGGTCTCGTGACTGACCATATAAAGAGCTCTATACTGACACCAGGTGGGTGTAAACAGTACAGCAGGCTGAACTTTGAATTCCAAAGACAGTGAATAGGTATAAGCCTACTTTTACTGTAAAACCAATAGGATATCTATTCAATACCATATTTCACCACATATTTAATAAACCAAAAATAGATTTCTATCCAATGGAACGGTATTTGTGATTGCCTTGGGTCTTTTGAGCACAAATGGTGGATTGAAGACACATTTTCCAGGTCATCGGAGCCTGTAGCTCTGAACCTCCAACTCCTTGACCCCTGGCCTGGTCACTGTCAGGACCTTCCAGAAGGTGCATTCTCTCTCTACAGGTCAGTGTGTTAGAATGTATGTGGAAGACACCAACATTCCACAATTGTCTAGTCCACTGACTTCTCTGGAACAAGCTCCCTCAATCACCACCTTCCGGAGACACCTGAAACCCCACCTCTTTAAGGAATACCTGGGATAGGATAAAGTAATCCTTCTGCCCTATAGTGATCCACTGCTTTGCCAGCAAATCGTCTTGAGTGTGTCTCAATGGATTCAATAGAGTCAATCAATGTTGTTGCTTTCTCATACAGTGCAAGGTAGCTTTCGTCATTTCTCTTGCCCCTAAGAGATGACCGCACACACTCGACTGCAGCCTGCATACCAGAGACAGTCTAAGTTTTCTTCTGCAGTGAAATGTTTAGACATTCAAGCTCTCCAAGAACAGCAGAGGCAAGTGTGAGGCCCAACACAGTCTTGCCTTTGCTGAAGTGCTCGAATAAGCCACTGGCGGTTGAAGCTGTCTTGGATGCAGTTGTTGCCATCTCCTCTAGGCTGCTTAGTACCCGCTCATACTGCCCTAGCACAGCTCTAATAGCAGTATTCCGCACAGTCCACCTCGTTGGACATAGGGGTTTCAGGGTGGTCAGATTTGTATCTTTGGACGTGGCAATTGATTCAAACATGCTCTTAAACTTTCCTGACTGGCCATAGAGGACACCTAACTGATGGACCCAAGAAAGGGAATCCCGGATCAGTGGGGAGGCTGTGCAGCCAGCCTGTGTAATCAGATTACACAGTGTGCTCCACAATGCACATAGAGGGCTAATGGCTGCTGCCTCCTCACAATTGCCTGTGCACCTGTGTATTTTCCTGCCATGTTTAGAGTCACCATCGTAGCTCTGCCCACGTAAGCCAGACATGGGCAAATTGAGCCTCAACAACACATCAGTTGCCACTTTCGCAATGCCCTCGCCTGTTGTCTCCGACACCCTGTATAGCCCAATAAACTTCTTGTGAGGGACAAGGTCATGGTCAACATAACGCAGGCAGACACTCTCCTGTTCAGCACCAGAGACATCTTGAGTACCATCAACAATTACTGAAAATTGTACAATCGGAAGAGACCTAATCTCAGCTGCAATGCCTTGAATGACTGTATTGGCTATGATGTTCAGAATTTCATTCTGTACTCCTAACTACCGGTACCCAAAACTACACAATTAATCAAAACAGCAATACCATTGCCTTAAACAAATCTTAGTTCAGTCACCAGTTTAAGTTGAGAGTGGGGGTATCTATGGCATTTTCCAATTATGTCCCTATTTTACAAGATAACAAAAAAATTAGAACCTTTCATAATGTTGCCAAACAAAGACTCAACAAACTTACCTGAGACTCCCTGTCTCTGCCAGTCTGTCCCTGCATATCTGTCCCCAACTCTGCTGTCCGTGTGCCATCTGTTGCCTGCTCTGCCTAATGACATCAATGTGAAACATTTCTATTAGCATTTCACTTCTTTCTTATGAACATTTTATCAACTAGTCTTTGAGATATTAGGCTACTAGGGTTCTTACTTTGCGTTTTGGTGTACTGAAAAATACTCTGATGTCCGTCTTTTTTCTTTTTTCTGCCATTTTTCTACCTGGCTGGCTAAAGTGTGTAGGTTATTTACAGTAGGAGATGGGCTTCTATCATCTTATCTTCTATCATTCTATATGGACTTCGATCTAAAAGGTAGCTAGCAAATGTGAAACGGATTAAAATGACAAGAGTTGACAGCTGTATGAGTTCACCATTTACACAACATATGCTGCAACCTTTTGTCATTTTAATAGTTTGTTTCATATTGGCTGGCTTCCAACAATAGCTGAATTTGCAAAGCTAGTGAGCACCAATTCCGCTTCAGTGGTGTTTGCTATAATCTTTGTTACCCGAGTTAAATAAAGTTGAAATAAAATAAATAAAAGTTCCCTTGCGACAATTTAGCTTTTGCAACGAGACCATTAAATATATTTAAGACCATTGTCTTAAAATTAGAACCTGTTCAGTTTGGATTTCAGTTTATCGCTAACCTTATCACAGGGACTTTGAAGCACTAACTTACATCATCTGCATGCTGATTTCGGAATAAATTGACGATAGCAAAGATTCCATCTTTGACGAGGCCACATGAATGGAATAGGTACTAGCTAGCTTAATAGTTAATATTTGCGCGCTACCTCTGCATATTCAGCTAGTGTGTGTGCGCGATTGACTGGCTAACCTCACGTCAGTTACGTTCATTGAGTGCCTTTCAGACAGTAGATACGACCTCTCTGTTACGGAGCAAGCTAAGGAACTGGCAGTGGATCAAACCATTGTGAGGCAAAGGGTGGGGGTGTCGCAATCTTTTGAAACTTAAAAACGCGCTATTAAGTGTCTATAATCAGCACAATTGCTTTCATTGCGTATTATTAATATTATTTAAATTACATAGTTATGTTTCAGTGATATATTGGGGGGGACAAATCATATTTTTTCCAGGATGGGGGGGTCGTGTCCCCCCCGTCCCCCCCGGGATTTCCGCCCCTGAGATGTACTAGTGTAAAATGTTTGTTCCACTGGATATCATAAGGTGAATGCACCAATTTGTAAGTCGCTCTGGATAAGAGCGTCTGCTAAATGACGTAAATGTAAATGTAAACATTCTGCTCAGAACATTCTAATGTCGGAGGATTCTGGGACATTAATCTAAATTGGTTAGAGATGTTTAAGTACTTTATTACCCATTTCTCATATTATTAAATTTACATGAGTAGCCTATGGCCTACAATATAAGCACTAATGTATTTTTTCCTAGCTACAGTCATCTGCTACAGTCTACAGTCCTTGAGGGCCACAGTCTTGCAGGGTTTCCTTTCTCCCTGACACTAAACTGATGAATTAAATGTGATGTGGCTCTCAACAAATTGATCGGTGCACCCCTGCGCTCCCTCCCATGTAATGTGTCTAATGCATATGTGTGCAGTAACATGGCCTATGTTTACATCTCTCTGAGCTCTGGCTACTGCTGCTGGGTGTCTGTCTCCATCTCCCAGTAATGAGCCTGGCCTGTTGTCCAGGTGGGACTGCTCCTTCATACCAAACAGTCATCTTAACAGTGACGTCATCAAACAGGGACACTGCCAATCAAACATGAGCTCAAAGCGTGTGTTGACAGATTCCATTCCATCTCCCTCCTTTCCCTCAGAATCTTAACCAAGGAGGAGTAGGGGATTGAGGTGTAAACTATGGGGTCGTAATGGTTGTCTTTTGAAGTGTGAGGCAGAGAGAGGGTGCAGTTGTGTCATGTTGGTTCCTGTCTAGACTGACTAAAAGAGAGAGAGAGAGAGGGGGGGGTTACTCATCTGAGGAGCACACGGACACACACCGATATCCTTCAACATCTCAGAGCCCTGCAAACACTCAGAGCCCTGTAACCATAGAGTCACTCTCCCAGCCTGCTGGCTGTATCCATCACACTGTGTGGCTGCCATGGTAACCATAAGGCGGCGCACAATTGGCCCAGCGTTGTCTGGGTTTGGCCGGGGCAGGCCGTCACTGTAAATAATAATTTGTTCTTAACTGACTTTCCAAGTTAAATAAAGGTTAAAAATATATATATATATAAAAAAAAGGATGACTGTAATACTATGGAGGTACATTATACTGTATATACGAATGTATGTGGACACCCCTTCAAATTAGTGGATTCGGCTATTTCTGCAACACCCATTGCGGACAGGTGTATAAAATCGAGCACACAGCCATGCAATCTCCATAGACAAACATTAGCAGTAGAATGGCCGTACTGAAGACCTCAGTGACTTTCACCGTGGCACTGTCATTTTTATTTATTTATTTCACCTTTATTTAACCAGGTAGGCTAGTTGAGAACAAGTTCTGATTTACAATTGCGACCTGGCCAAGATAAAGCAAAGCAGTTCGACAACATACAACAACACAGAGTTACACATGGAGTAAAACAAATATACAGTCAATAATACAGCAGAAAAATAGGTCTATGTACAATGTCATAGGATGCCACCTTTCCAACAAGTCAGTTCGTCAAATTTCTGCGCTGCTAGAGCTTCCCCGGTCAACTGTAAGTGCTGTTAGAGTCAAGTGGACAAGTCTAGGAGCAACAATGTCTCAGCCGCAAAGTGGTAGGCCACACAAGTTCACAGAACGGGAGCGCATAAATTGTCTGTCATCGGTTGCAACACTCACTGCCAAGTTCCAAACTGCCTCTGGAAGCAACGTCAGCACAAGAACTGTTCGTCGGGAGCTTCATGAAAGTGGTTTCCATGGCCGAACAGCCGCACACAAGCCTAAGATCCCCATGCCCAAAGCCAAGTGTCGGATGGAGTGGTGTAAAGCTCTCCATCATCGGACTCTGGAGCAGTCAAAACGCGTTCTCTGGAGTGATGAATCACGCTTCACCATCTGGTAGTCCGACGGACGAATCTGGGTTTGGCAGATGCCACTAGAATGCTACTGGCCCCAATGCATAGTGCCTGTAAAGTTTGATTGAGGAAAAATAAAGTTTGGGTCTGTTTTTCATGGTTCGGGCGAGGCCCCTTAGTTCCAGTAAAGTTCTCACTCGAAGCGAGCATAGAAGTAATTTAGCTCGTCTGGTAGGCTCATGTTACTGGGCAGCTCTTGACTGTGCTTCCCTTTATAGTCTGTAATAGTTTGCTAGCCCTGCCACATCCGACAAGCATTGGAGCCGATGTAGTACGATTCGATCTTAGTCCTGTATTGATGCTTGCCTGTTTGATGGTTCGTCGGAGGGCATAGCGGGATTTCTTATAAGCTTCCGGGTTAGAGTCCCGCTCCTTGAAAGAGGGAGCTCTACCCTTTAACTCAGTGCGGATGTTGCCTGTAATCCATGGCTTCTGGTTGGGGTATGTACGTACAGTCACAGTGGGGACAACGTCAGATGCACTTATTGATGAAGCCAATGACTGATGTGGTGTACTTCTCAATGCCATCCTTTATTTCTATTCAGGGGGCAGAGGTCAACCTCTTAATCAGAAACATATTTCTGCTATTTAGATCATTTGGAACATGTTGTATTACTTTTAGACAACACATTTGGTCAATGTGAGAAGTTAGCTGTTAGAGAGGAGGATTCCAGCCACTATCCACTGCCTAGAAATGTCTGCAGGAGAACTGTTTTGCTGTCTGCTGCGTAACCGGCATAGCCAAGCCTTTCCCCAGGGCATCTACTGATAAGAACACTCCAATAACACACATTACTGGAATTCCCCAAACTTTACACACTAGAGAGATAGAGAGAGAGGACATAATATTCAATAACGAGACAATTTTCGGCCACTCCTCTACATAGCAGAAATCATGTCCCTGTAGAAAACATCTGTATGCATTCAGATTCCTCAACTGTAGACCTACACACACACACATACACTAGGCAAAAACACTGTTTGTTGCTACGGGTTACTAATGGATACTCAGTTAGTTGCATCAAAATCCAAAGCAAGCTATCTTGTTCTTCCCTCTCTGCCAAGTGTGCCTGAGCCATAATAAACGCATGTGTGTGTGACATAAATGTAGAAAGAAACGAATGTACCACTGGGACTCAGGAACATCTGGACACTGGCCAAAATGTGTTCATTAATTATAGATGCTTACTGGCATACAATCTACTAATTACAACAGACAGTCAATAACTAGGCCACTCAGTGTTATTGGAGTGAAAAAGTAAGCCTTCTATCTGCACACAACAACTAAGTACTGACACTAACACTGTGGTTGGGTCTTAGGCCAGGGCATTGGGCAGGTACAGTATTTGGCAGTATGGGCAATAGGTTGTAGACCTATGACAATTTGTCCTCCAGTGGATGCTGATTATCTGGTTCACCCCTATCACGTTCAACGGGGAACAGTCGTTGCAGGATGCTTAATATTTCTTCATTTCTTCCGTCATACCACTTGGTGGACTTCGGATTCCTATTGAATCATGTTGCAGTGTGGGAGGAGCTGACGTGGAGGAAGTCGTCCTACAGCAGTTTGGATAATGTTCCTTCAGATTCAGTTGTGAAAACGAATCTGACCGCGTCGGACGTTTCCGAGCGCAGAAAGAAGAAGTAGAGGTTTTGACTGAGGACGGAGGTTTTGCGGAGCAGCGTTTTAAACTGCTATACAGACTAAACTCTGAGTTCACCGGTGTGAAAGCGAGCAGTATGCATTCGGACTGCAGGCTGCTATGGGCAGAGCGGTAATGGTGGGCAGAGGACCGACAGAGGCCGGGCTTTTCTTCCTGTCGACTCTCATCATCCTCCTCGCCGCCAGAAGCAGTCGAGCGCAGAAAGGTTTGTGCCACTTAATGTAACCATGTGTAATACAAGTGTACACTAGATACATATAGACAGTACCAGATTCGCGTTGACGCAGTGTTAGTATGAAGTGTGTCTGCTTTGTTGAATTCCGGACAGCCAGCGGCAGAGATTATGCTGCTGCGCCTCAGCAGGGTTGAAAAGAGACGCTCGCTAGATAAGCCTACCTTACATGGCTCGACTGCTTCGTTCTCTCCCAGATCCCAAATATGTAGCCAGAATCACACTGCAAAAGTTGCTCTCTTCTCCGAGTAGTTTGGTAGTCATTGGAATTGGTTATTTAAGTGTTTTAGACTAGATATAAAGGGCAGACAGTGCAAAAATAAACAGTCATTTGTGGGCAGGATTTCATCTTATAAAAGAGAATAATACACCGTTTGGTAACGTTTTAACGGAGGGGGGAGGGGTTGAAGTGGTAGAGAGGTAAACAGCCTCAACAAAGTCTCATGGTGGTACGGGTAGGCTAGGGACGAGTTAAATAACAGTCTATTTAACCCCACAAACTTGGTCCAGAAACGTATATCACTTCTCCAATTGTCACTTGGACGTTTTTTTGAGCTTTTGGAAACATTGGTGGCAGAGTACGGCATTTGGTTGGTGTAAACTAATCCGAAAGCTGCTTCTCTCTAGGTGTTTAGATCCACAAAAAACACGCCACTTCGATACAACTACGATTTTTTTAGCAGGTTATGAGAATTAACATAGCAGGTAGGATAATTAGGTCGAGGTTAGGAAAAAGGTTTAGGGTTAGCGAAAATATTATCCTAACCTGCAACG
This sequence comes from Salmo salar, assembly GCF_965601325.2. Classification (NCBI taxonomy): domain Eukaryota; kingdom Metazoa; phylum Chordata; class Actinopteri; order Salmoniformes; family Salmonidae; genus Salmo; species Salmo salar. The sequence goes on along the minus strand of NC_138311.1, from coordinate 26,879,872 downwards.
AAAACGCATGTATCGAAGTGGCGTGTTTGAAGGGAGTCCCGTGTAGTCAAGTTCATCTGAATAATATGTCAGTTACGTTACATGACACCAGCCCAGCCTTGGATCCACTCAGCCCATGGCAGAACTGTCCACTGTTATCTCTGGTCCGAAAACTAACCCTAGCCTATTCCATTATAGCTCTAGTCTTTACCTCTGTTTTCGCACATCTGTAAAGTGTAGCAATATGGGGTGGACTCCACCTAGCTTGACTTTAAATGGATTAAAGGATGGACATCAACTTGGTCTTGTTTTCGAATGAGGCCTCTGACTGGGCCTAGTACACTATAGGACAGGGTCAAAGGTCAAGCCATAAACCACGGTCATGATTGACTTAAATCAGCTGCACTGGATTTGTTCACTAGAACTCCGTTGGAATACAGAAAACTAAACAGTGATGGTAAAATCCTCACACTCATTCTCTCCCGCCCAAACTACTGGTGTGTCAGTCAGAACATGTCTACGTTTATCCCACTGATATTTCTAACTCTATATTTATCCATAATGTGTAGTTGTGTAACACAATCCTTATGTGCGTATACATCCACCCATTATGTGTGGGTAGGAACAGTACATGTATGTCTCCCCTAAGTCTCTCAGTGTGTGTCTACAGGTGATGGCTGTGGCCCCAGTGTGTTGGGCCCCAGCAGTGGGACCCTGTCCTCTCTGGGTTACCCCGGGACTTACCCCAACCACACGGTGTGTGAGTGGGAGATCAGTGTGCCGCAGGGCCGGAGGCTACACTTCCGCTTTGCTGACCTGGACATAGAGGACAACAACTGTCAGGTCAACTACCTCAGAATCTACGACGGTGTAGGACCCCAGAGGACCCAGATAGGTGAGAGAGGGATGGAGATGGAGGGGCTAGGGAATGGCTCCATTATCTCCTAGGGGAAAGGAGAGGGGTGTATGAAATATACATCATCCATCAATATAAATCACAGTATGTCAGTATGTGACAAACACATCAATAGAATAAATGTCTGTACCACTATCTGAATGTAGATAATGACCACTACATCAGAGTGGTTATTAAGTAACTTACCCCTCTCCTCCCGACCACCAGTGAAGTTCTGTGGTCTGGGTCTGAAGGTTCCTGAGCTCATCCAGTCCGCTGGGAACCGGGTCACCATCCAGTTCATGAGTGGAACTCACCGCAGTGGGCGGGGCTTCTCCCTGTCCTACTCCACCACAGAACACACAGGTACAAGGGGTCAGGGGTTGGGGGTCTGAACTGCATCCTAGCTGTGAGGGGATCATTCAAGCTGCTGCTGGTGTCCCAATCCTCAGATATGACAATGTCACCCATCATAGACCGCTGTGTTAACTCTTAGTTGAGATTACAATAGATTGTTTTACAGTAACATTGCGCCCCCATGGCCGAGGGAGTTGCCTAGGTAGCAGTGTGTGTTTGCATGATTGGGAGTTGCAGGGTCTCATGTGAGTCCTATTATATATGCTTCTCTGCTCCCTCTTTTTTTCCCATTCCGCCTCGTCTACTCTCTCTCCCTTTTGCTCCTTTTCCTTACTGGATAAATAACTATTTTAAATGTATGAGACTGACTGTGTTGTCTGTAAGTGGTATCTCATGTTGCTCTCTGTCAGTGTGTGGGAGATGTATGTAGTGAATACCGTTCCAGGGAGATGTGAGGAAACTGATCTGCTGGAACATGACAGACATTGAGCATCCCTGGAGAGTATTACAGCTGGCATTTATCTCCACATAACCGTGTGTTTTAATACTGGAGTTCTTCATCTAGACATACAGCTCTGCGTGTGTTCATCATGCATGTGTGGACGTGAGCTTGCATGTGTGGACGTGTTTTGTGTGTCTTTATGTGAATGTGTGTGTGTGTGTGTGTGTGTGTGAGAGAGAGAGAAATAGAGGGTATAAGAAAAGGTGAGATAGGATGTGAGAAGGAAGTTAAAGGAGCGTTTTGGTCGAGGGCAGATGGAAGGACAGGGATGTTTAGGCCAAGATTCAATCTGAAACAACTGTATATAGTGCGCTTGACATTTTAAAGGTAATTTCCAATTGAGGCGACGTCTGCATCGTTTACCTTGAATGCGATCTCCTGCGAATGGGGTAACGTTGCCTTTAAGGTGTTTACACACGGGCTGCAGGAAGCGGCAAAGGTCGCATAGACTTTAATGGGAGTAAGGCGGTGAGCGGCAAAATGCCAGCCGTTTTGCAAGCCGCGCGGTTCTTGGTGCTCGGTCCCGTGGACGGTGCTGATGGCTCAGAGCCAAAAGATTAAATTAGCTGAAGTCTTGAGCGGCTGCCGCGCATGGTTGACCAATGAGCGTAGTTCACCTTGTCAACCAATCAAACAATGTTTTAATGACAACATTGGAGTTGACAAGGGAAAGGGGGATACCTAGTCAGTTGTCCAACTGAATGTATTCAACTGAAATGTGTCTTCTGCATTTAACCAAACCCCTCTGAATCAGAGATGTGCGGGGGGATTAACTGCCTTGCTCGGGCAGAACGACAGATTTTTACCTTGTCAGCTTGGGGATTCGATCCAGCAACCTTCTGGTTACTGGCCCGATGCTCTAACCACTAGGCTACCTGCCGACAACAACTGGGGCCGCTGTTCTGGCGAGGTAGGTTGATTTTTCTCACGGTTAAATTGTCGTTTACTGCAGCCCGTCTCTTAAGCGCCTTTAAAATCTGCATTGTCTATAAGCGTGATCGGATCGAATCCTGGTCTTAATGGTGAGGTGTGCTGTTGCAGTGAGCGTGTCCGGAACACTGTGTACGTGTCCAGAACCCTTAGATGAAGCCCAACCTGTCCCTGTGTGGCTGGGCTTCGTCACACACCACTCCAAAGAGCTGTACATCTCTGCAGACTAGTGGCACAGACTGTGTGTGTGTGTGTGTGTGTGTGTGTGCGCTGAGAGCCATTAGCGCTGTGCACTGCAGATCCAGCTTGTGGTCACACTTCTGTTGTCAAGAGTCTGTCTACCTCGTCAGCCTCCCTGGAGTACTGTGGGGAGGCAAGAGATAGATGGGAAAGGAAGATAGATGGGAAAGGAAGATAAAGGGGGATGCAGGGGGTGGAGAGAGAGAATGGTTGCAGAAGGGATGGAGAGACAGAAGGGTTGCAGAAGGGAGAGTGACGAGAGGGAGGGAGATGCAACAAAGCTTTTATCCACATCCTCTGAAAGAAGGAAATCAAATTACTGAAGAGAGAGAAAGAGATGGGGTGAAAGAAGGATGGATATGTTATTACACATTCATATGTTAGAGAGCGTTATCATCCTCAATGACTGGATGGGATTTCTAACCTTGTGGGCATCCCCTCAGGGTTTTTCTTTAAAAAATGACCATGTCGCCCGTTACAGCACACTGTGTGTGTGTCGGTCCGTCTGTACATGTCTGTTCTGCTTGTGTCCATGTGCGTGTCTACCTAGACAGGGTGGAATACAGACACAGAGAGCTGAGTTAATGTGATCTGTCTGTGTGCGTGTCTACCTAGACAGGGTGGAATACAGACACAGAGAGCTGAGTTAATGTGACGTCTGTGTGCGTGTCTACCTAGACAGCGTCGAATACAGACACAGAGAGCTGAGTTAATGTGATGTTTGTCTTTGTACAGGGACGCAGACGCGTCACTTTATTTTCTCTTCTCAAAATAGCTTTTGTGAGAATTCTACAGAATACATTTTGCTTTCACAGGACGTGAAAATAACAGTTTCAGGGTACGATTAGCAAGACCCATATTCTACATTACGTTAGTGAGCTAGCTTGTTTACGACGGGCGCTGTAGCGTCACAATACCTGGTACTCTTGCCTATGCCACTTGTCCCATCTGGATAAGAGGAATACCTATGTAAGAATTCAGTTCATTGACTACATCTCAGCATTCAACACCATAGTACCCTCCAAGCTCATCATTAAGCTTGAGGCCCTGGGTCTCAACCCCGCCCTGTGCAATTGGGTCCTGGACTTTCTGACGGGTCTCCCCCAGGTGGTGAAGGTAGGAAACAACATCTCCACTTCGCTGATCCTCAACTCTGGGGCCCCACAAGGGTGCGTGCTCAGACCCTCCTGTACTCCCTGTTCACCCATGACTGCGGGGCCATGCATGCCTCAACTCAATCATCAAGTTTGCAGACGACACAGCAGTAGTGGGCTTAATTACCAACAACGACGAGACAGCCAACAGGGAGGAGGTGAGGGCACTCGGAGTGTGGTGTCAGGAAAACAACCTCTCACTCAACGTCAACAAAACAAAGGAGATGATCGTTGACTTCAGGAAACGGCAGAGGGAGCACCCCCTATCCAAATCGACGGGACAGCAGTGGAGAAGGTGGAAAGTTTTAGGTTCCTCGGCGTACACATCACGGACAAACTGAAATGGTCCACCCACACAGACAGTGTGGTGAAGAAGGCGCAACAGTGCCTCTTCAACCTCAGGAGGCTGATGAAATTTGGCTTGTCACCAAAAACCCTCACAAACATTTACAGATGCACAATTGAGAGCATCAATTGTATCACCGCCTGGTACGGCAACTGCACCGCCTTCAACCGCAAGGCTCTCCAGAGGGTGGTGCGGTCTGCACAACACATCACCGGGGGCAAACTACCTGCCCTCCAGCACACCTACAGCACCCGATGTCACAGTAAGGCCAAAAAGATAATCAAGGACAACAACCACCCGAGCCACTGCCTGTTCACCCCGCTCCATCCAGAAGTCGAGGTCAGTACAGGTGCGTCAAAGCGGGGACCGAGAGACTGAAAACAGCTTCTATCTCAAGGCCATCAGACTGTTAAACAGCCATCACTAACACAGAGAGGCTGCTGCCTACATGCAGTCTCAAATCATTGGCCACTTTAATAATTGTATCACTAGTCACTTTAAATAATCACACTTTAATAATGTTTACATATCTTACATTACTCATCTCATATGTATATACTGTATTTTATACCATCTATTGCACCTTGCCTATGCTGCTCGGCCATCGCTCATCCATATATTTATATGTACATATTCTTATTCCATCCCTTTACATTTGTGTGTTTAAGGTGGTTGTTGTGGAATTGATAGATATTACTGCACTGTCGGAACAAGAAGCGCAAGCATTTTGCTACATTCGCATTTTGATACACATGGTTAGCAGATGTTAATGCGAGTGTATGTGACATACAATTTGATTAGATTTACTCTTGTCCAGGATCTTGGAAAGCTACCAACTCAGGTCCAGGATTAGTTTCAGCCAGGGTTTGTTTGCGTTTCACACATGTTTTATAGGGAGGATCAGGGTGCCGAACACTCCGGGATCCAGATCATATGGGGATATAAGAAAACGCCCTTAATCTATATATGTCTTTGTCACAGAAAATGGATGATTTGCAGTATGGATCAGATGAGACGGAGGTCATTACCACTGAATATATTAAGAGGGACATTTTTGGTGTGCCACAGAATTTGTTATCCCATCAAGGTATGAGACTTTTCAAAAAAGGTTGGGAACCACTAAGATAGCCTAGCCTGTTGAATAATGTGCTTCAATGGTAGGATGCATATAATCAATCAATGTAATTCTAAGCTAAATATTAATAAAAAAAATCGATGTATTTTTCTGGCGCTCCTTTAATTCTGTTTGGCACCAATCTTTTTGGGGCAAACCGTGTGGTGTCACGATACTACTTGGTATCGTGATACTTGGCCTGCTATCACATTCTCTGAAAATAGGCACATTTTCTTGCACTTTACACAGATTTCTTTGCATGTTTTGGACCTTCACCAGTTTGCATCCCTGTTTGTAGATCTGATCACCTGTCTCGACAAAGGAATCCACTTCACTGAGGCAGAGTTCACCAGATACTGTCCTGCAGGATGTCTGACCTCTGTTGGGGAGATCTCTGGGACCGTACCCCACGGCTACAGAGACGTGAGTATATGCGCAGTACTCAGGGAATGGTTTGTGGATGTGCATGAGTGGTGCTGGGTAATGAGTGATGAGAAAGTCAACGAAACAGAGACAGACTGGGTGGGAACTGAGTGTGTGTGTGTGTGTGTGTGTGTGTGTATAAACGTGTGCATTTGTGTGGTATGTGTGTGTTAGTCATTGTGGAGGGCACACAGTTCCCAGGTGATTCACACTGCCCAATACCCCCCCTCCACCAACTCAGTCTGTCTCTGTCCTGCTCATCACTCAGCAGTACCCACCACTACTGCCACTACCCCACAGGAACTAACTGGCCACACACACAGTCATGACTCACTTCATGGCTATGTTCCCCTCTCTCGCTCATTCTATATCTCTTTTACTCTCTCTCTCCTCCAATCTCTCTTTTTCCTATCTCATTCACTCTCTCTTTGCCCTGCTGGACCTTGTCTGTCCCCCCCTCTCACAAAGTTCTTTGTAAACAGAGCCTCTCTCAGCGTATGCACATCCCAGGCTGATGACCTCACAATACCCCGGCTGTGTCTGAGGTCATGGGGGCCGAGTGAGTCTGCGGATGATGACCTCATGCCTGGGTGGGTCGGGGGGCCATGGGGGTGGGAGGGTTACATTTGGGGTTGTGGGTGTTATCGAAGAGGGGGGCCCAGTGGTGGCTCAAATCAAATCAAACTTTATTTGTCACATGCGCAGAATATAGGTTCAGACCTTACCGTGAAATGCTTACTTACAAGCCCTAACCAACAATGCAGTTCAAAAAAGAGTTAAGACATTTTTTACCAAATAAACAACAGTAAAAAAGTAACACAATAACGAGGCTATATACAGAGTCAATGTGCGGGGGTACAGGGTACAGGTTAGTCGAGGTAATATGTACATGTAGGTAGGGTTAAAGTGACCATGCATAGATAATAAACAGCGAGTGGCAGCAGTGTAAAAACAAATGGCGGGGTCAATGTAAATAGTCCGGGTGACCATTTGATTAATTATTAATTGTTCAGTCTTATGGCTTGGGGGCAGAAGCTGTTAAGGAGCCTTTTGGTCCTAGACTTGGTGCTCCGAGGCACAGTGGAGGGCAAGAGTGTTTGTGTGTATGTATGTGTGTCTCTGAGTCATAGGGGAGGAGACGGGGGGTTTGGGGGTGGTGAGCTAATTGTTTGGCCGAAGGAACAGCTTCTTCTAATCCAGTCCATCTGGAGGAGAGTGCTGAGCGGACTGGTGTGTACATGCGTGCAGGCGTACGTTTGTACCTGGTGGTGTAGTATGTGTGTGTGTGTGTGTTTCTGAGCTTGTGTAAGCGGTGTTGCAGATTGCATAGCAGAACAGGATTCCCGGTTCTCCATGTTCAGCCAAACAGAGCTGTACGGGGTTACAACCCGAGTCAGTCTGACTTTGGTTTTTATGGAGCGTTGCCGTCTGCTGCTCATTGGACCACACCTTAAGTCACAGGGGGGTCAGTGCACCCCACCCATCTCTGAACCTCTACTTTACTCTCACACTCTCAACTTTTTCAGTAGGAATTTGTTTCTCTCTCTTGCTCTACTGGATCTCCCGGTGTGTGCGTGTGCGTGCATTATGTGAGTGTGTGTGTGTGTGAAAGCGGTCAGTGCTCTGAGTTGCTGGGTGTGGTGGTTTGGAGCAGTGCAGTGTGTTTGTGTTAGTGGTTTGGTGGGGTGCTGCTTCAGATGTGGTGTGTTACTGAGATGTTGTAGAGCTGTGAGGGCAAGTGTTCAGTGCCTGTGGGTACCTCGACTATGTGGTTAAAGTCTGTGCGTGTGTGTGAATGTGTAGAACGTGTTTATGATTGCATTGTGTGTGTGTGTGTGTGTGTGTGTGTGTGTGTGTGTGTGTGTGTGTGTGTGTGTCACAACACGGTGCCTTTGGTGTTACCCGCTGTCCTGTCAGCTGTGAAACCCCATGTGGGGCCTTACCAGGAAAACCATCCCACTTCACTCACACAGCTGCCCACTGCTGGGAACTGTGGTCTCACTAAATGTGTGTTCAGCAGTGTGTGTACGTGTTTTGCCAATATATGAATGAATAGATCAATTTTATGACATCGGCAAATTACTAAGTTAGTTACTTGAAAGCTAAGGGAATGCTTTAAGAAGAGAGAGGGAAATGTTTAAACAATCCAACCTTTTCAGTGATCTTAATATGATATTAACTCACGGAAGGAATTAAGGAAGGATGTATATCAAAGTCAAATAAAACATTTTTATGAAGCCCTTTTTACATCAGCTGATGTCACAAAGTGCTGTACAGAAACCCAGCCTCAAACCCCAAACAGCAAGCAGTGCAGATGTAGAAGCACAGAGGCTAGGAAAAACTCCCTAGAAAGGAAGAAACCTAGAGAGGAACCAGACTCTGAGTGGTGGCCAGTCCTCTTCTGAATGTGCCGGGTGGAGATTATAAGAGTAAAGTAAGTAAGGCCAGATTGTTCTTCAAGATGTTCAAATGTTCATAGATGACCAACAGTGGTTGTGGAGGGTTCAACAGGTCAGTAACTCAGAAGTAAATGTCAGTTGGCTTTTCATAGCTGAGCATTCAGAGGACAAGACAGCAGGTGCGGTAGAGAAAGAGTGGAAACAGCAGGTCCTGGACAAGGTAGCACGTCCGGTGAACAGGTCAGGGTTCCATAGCCACAGGCAGAACAGTTGAAACTGGAGCAGCAGCTCGACCAGGTGGACTGGGGACAGCCAGGAGTCATCAGGCCAGGTAGTCCTGAGGCATGGTCCTAGGGCTCTGGTAATCCGGGAGGGGAGGGAGAGAAGTAGAGGACACATACTTAAATTCAGGACACCAGATATAACAGACTGACTCTAACCCCCCGGCACATTGACTATTGTAGCATAGATACTGGAGATTAAAACGGGTGGGTCGGCGGAGACTGTGGCCCCGTCCGACGATACCCCTGGACAGGGCCAACCAGGCAGGATATAACCCCACCCACTTTGCCAAAGCACAGCTTTCACACCACTAGAAGGATATCAACAGACCACCAACTTACTACCCTGAGGCAAAGCTGAGTATAGCCCACAAAGATCTCCTCCCACACAAACCCAAGGGGGTGCAAAACCGGACAGGAAGGTCACGTCAGTGACTCAACCCACTCAAGTGACGCACCCTTCCTATGGACGGCATGGAAGAGCACTAGTAAGCCAATGACTCAGCCCCTGTAATAGGGTTAGAGGCAGAGAATCCCAGTGGAGAGAGGGGAGCCGGCTAGGCAGAGACAGCAAGGGCGGTTCTTCTCCCCAGTGCCTTGCTGTTCAGCTTCGCACCCCTGGGCCAGACTACACTCAATCATAGGACCTACTGAAGAGATGAGTCTTCAGTAAAGACTTAAAGGTCGAGACCGAGTCTGCGTCTCTCACATAGATCAACAGACCATTCCATAAAAATGTAGCTCTATAGGAGAAATCCCTGCCTCCAGCTGTTTGCTTAAAAATTCTAGGGACAGTATGGAGGCCTGCATTTTGTCACTGTAGCGTACATGTAGGTATGTACGGCAGGACCAAATCGGAGACATGGGTAGGAGCAAGCCCATGTAATGCTTTGTTGGTTAGCAGTAAAACCTTGAAAGCTGCATAAATTTTAGCCAAAAAGTTTCTGATTTTTGCTTTACGAAGATGGGAAAAAAAGCGGCCTTTTTGGATGCCGATTATGGACGATTACATTGCAATTTCCGAGGAAACTGCGTGGCACGCTGACCACCTGTTACGCGAGTGCAGCGTCAAAAGGACCTTGAGGCTGCAAGGAGCCAAGGTAAGTTGCTAGCTAGCATTAAGCTTAACTTATAAAAAACAATCAATCTTCACATAATCACTAGTTAACTACACATGGTTGATGATATTACTAGGTTAACTACCATGTCCTGCGTTGCATATAATCAATGCGGTGCCTGTTAATTTATCATCGAATCACAGTCTACTTCAACTTCAAAATTATGTGGATGTATTGAAGCAACATCTTCAAGACATCAGTCAGGAAGTTAAAGCTTAGTTGCAAATGGGTCTTCCAAATGAACAATGACCCCAAGCATACTTCCAATATTGTGGCAAAATGGCTTAAGAACAACGAAGTCATGGTATTGGAGTGGCCATCACAAAGCCCTGACCTCAATCCTATAGAAAATTTGTGGGCAAAACTGAAAAAGCGTGTGCGAGCAAGGAGGCCTACAAACCTGCCTCAGTTACAACAGCTCTGTCAGGAGGAATGGGCCAAAATTCACGGGTGATGATTTAACAAAAGCGCATTCGTGAAAAAAGCACAATCGTTGCACAAATGTACCTAACCATAAACATCAATGCCTTTCTTAAAATCAGTACACAGAAGTATATATTTTTAAACCTGCATATTTAGTTAAAATAAATTAATGTTAGCAGGCAATATTAACTAGGGAAATTGTATCACTTGCGTTCAGTGCAAGCAGAGTCAGGGTATATGCAACAGGTTGGGCCGCCTGGCTCGTTGCGAACTATGAACTAATTTGCCAGAATTTTACGGAATTATGACATAACATTGAAGGTTGTGCAATGTAACAGCAATATTTAGACTTAGGGTTGCCACCCGTTTGATAAGATACGGAACGGTTACGTATTTCACTGATAAACATTTTGTTTTCGAAATTATAGTTTCCGGATTTGACCATGTTAATGACCTAAGGCTCGTATTTCTGTGTTTATTATGTTATAATTAAGTCTATGATTTGATAGAGCAGTCTGACTGAACGGTGGTAGGCAGCAGCAGGCTCGTAAGCATTCATAACCCTATCAACTCCCGAGGTTAGGCTGGCAATCCTAAAGTGCCTATAAGAACATCCAATAGTGAAAGGTATATGAAATACAAATGGTATAGAGAGAAATAGTCGACGCGTCATTATTCCTATAATAACTACAACCTAAAACTTCTTAACTGGGAATATTGAACCACCAGCTTTCATATGTTCTCATGTTCTGAGCAAGGAACTTAAACGGTAGCTTTTTTACATGGCACGTATTGCACTTTTACTTTCTTCTCCAACACTGTTTTTGCATTATTTAAACCAAATTGAACATGTTTCATGATTTATTTGAGACTAAATAGATTTTATTTATGTATTATATTAACAATAAAAGTGTTCATTGTTCATTCAGTATTGTCATTATTACAAATCGACCGATTTTAATCGGTATTGTTTTTTTTGGTCCTCCAATAATCGGTATCGGCGTTGAAAAATCATAATCGGTCGACCTCTAGTGTAGACCAATTAGGGTTTCCAATCTCTCCAAAAGAATGTGGTGATCGGTGGTGTCAGAAGCAGCACTAAGGTCTAAGCGCATGAGGACAGATGCAGAGCCTTTGTCTGATGCTATTAAAAGGTCATTTACCACCTTCACTTCATAGATAGATAGCTATTAAAACAGGCCTTGGATCAGTTTAAAAAAAAATGTTTCATGCCACTCAGGGTTCCCCTGCCAGGAAGTGACATCATCGTGCCGACTCATCTCCTGTTATCTGTGAAGCTGATGTCTGGGAACTGAGAGCTGTTCTTTGTCATCCATCTCACTGTAAAACCTTATACAAGCCATTACTGTCACTCACTGGGATATATGGCCTCTCAGTTGACACTGGAACAATCCTTACCACCGACTGACCGCTCCCTCTCTCTCTCCTCTCCCGTTGTCATGCTCTTCTCTCCCTCTGTCTCCATCTCTCTCTCTCCTCTCCCGTTGTCATGCTCTTCTCTCCCCCTCTCATCCCTCTCTCTCCTCTCCCGTTGTCATGCTCTTCTCTCCCTCTCTCTCCATCTCTCTCTCTCCTCTCCCGTTGTCATGCTCTTCTCTCCCTCTCTCATCATCCCTCTCTCTCCCTCCAGTGTTCGAACCCTTTTCTTACAGCAGCGAGGATTCAATTGACATAGAAGTCATTTGATGATGTTCATACATAAAAATTCACATTTCTAAACACTTGGATAGATCATAATGAATATCTCATTCTCCTTCCCTCCTCTAGTCATCTCCAGTGTGTCTAGCAGCCATCCATGCAGGTGTGGTGTCTAACTCTGTGGGCGGTCAGATCAGTGTGGTCAGCAGTAAGGGCATCCCTCACTACGATGGCTCGCTGGCTAACAACGTCTCCTCCACTGTGTAAGTACTCCTGTCTGTCTGGGAGAATACATCTGCTTTCTCTTCCCTTTCCATCTCTCTCCATCATTATGTCTATCTCTCTCCAGTGGTCCCTTGTCCAACAGCCTCTTCACTTTCAAGACCAGTGGTGAGTTAAGCTACAATACAGAAACAGATGATGCCACCACAGCCACACATGCTTCTGTAACCTTTTCAACTACACCACAATCACTACAACAATCGCCAAGACAGTCATGTGTCCTCCCACTTAAAATACACTCAGTTTCTCTCTCTCGCTCTCTTTCTCAGGTTGCTATGGGACACTGGGTCTAGAGTCGGGCGTTGTTAGGGACTCCCAGCTTTCTGCTTCCTCTGTGTGGGAATGGAGTGACGTGATTGGCCAGCCCAGCGAGTGGGGCCCATCTGGGGCCCGCCTTAAAAGGGTGGGGCTTCCCTGGGCGTCGGCTCACAGCGACCAGCAGCAGTGGCTACAGGTGGACCTGAAGAAGGAGAAGAGGATTACAGGCATCACCACTACAGGCTCCTCCCTCCCGGAGTATCAGTTCTACGTGTCAGCCTATCGGGTCCTCTATAGCAATGACGGACAGAACTGGAGCGTCTATCGGGAGGCAGATGCAACCCAGAACAAGGTGAACTAAACACTGCTCTCATCAATAACATTCAAGGGAAACTCCACTCAAAAACAATCTTTGTGGCATTTTGCATCATGATGATGTGGCAGGTGACACTTTGCTTCTTGAAAGTCCAATATCTTGAAAACTTGACTACTGACATGCAAAACATTTTGGGAATCTATCAACAGTGGACTAATGAAAGAAATACCAAAATATAGTTTTGAGTGAATTTTCCCTTTAAGGAGAGAGGAAGCCACTTTAGACAAGAGTAGGGGAGCAGGGGGGTTTGTGAGTTGTTTGTTTCTATGGCAACAGTGATTGATTGCGGTTGTTTACAGCAGGAAACATGAGAGCTGGCTGTGGTTGTTAAGTCCTGTGGTCACTCAGGACAGCATCTCATTAAAGATGGATGGAGATTGATTGAGTGGCTGTGTTAGGATCTGTAATCAGGGCTTTTTATCCTATAGATGATCTCACTAAGGTTAAAAATCTATTTTACAACAGAAACCTGCCCCAAGAATGTAGCAATCAAACATTTGTTACAAACCATATATAATATTAACAGTACAGTAGGCAAAGGCAAGATGACATGAAATATAATTTGGAAACATACTGTAGCTTCAATATCCACGTGTAGTGAAGACTGTTTCTCTTTCCTGACAGAGTTTTCAAGGAAACACCAACTATCTCCAGGAAGTGCGCAATAACTTCATCCCACCAATTGAGGCGCGATATGTGAGGATGAGCCCCACCCAATGGCACCAGCGAATTGCCCTTAAGTTTGAGCTGTTCGGATGCCAGTTCCATCAAGGTAACCAAACCAGCCAATCAGATGCAAGTCAGGTGTTTAGATTTGTTTTAGCCCATTAGTAAATTAGATTTTCTCGTGGGCAGTCAAAGGTTTTCTATTGGCATAGAGTGGTGATAACTGTTCTGCCACTTCTCCCATTGGACAGCTAGGCCACGGATAAACCACCCCCCTCGTCCTCCCACTCCCCCGGTGGCCACAGACCCCCCCTCACTGAACGGCTTCACCACCCACACCCCTGATATCAGAAACACCACCATGCCCCCACGCACCAGCAACGGTGAGGGAGGGAGGGAACAGATAGAGGGAAAATAGTTCCAGTATCTAGTTGTGTTGATGATCGTGATTGGTTCACACTGGTTGTGTTGTGGTCATAGACGTGGCATTGGCAGCAGTGTTGGTGCCAGTGTTGGTCATGGTTCTGACCGCCCTCATCTTGACCATGGTCTGTGCCTGGCACTGGAGAAACAGGTGACGACAACTAAATACCCATGCACTCAGTAGCTCCCAACAAAGTACATTTACATTTTAGTAATTTAGCAGACACACTTATCTAGAGCGACGTACAGTTAGTGCATTCATCTTAAGATAGCTTGGTGAGACAACTACATATCACAGCTGTAGGAAGTACATTTTTCCAGAGTAAAGAACTTATCAGCAAAGTCAGTGCTTGTAGGAAAGTGCACCATTTTGGGGGGGGGGGGGTGACTTCTTATTTAAGATAGTGTTTGAAGACGTTTTGACGTTTTCAGAAGATGGGCAGGGACTCTGCTCTCCTAGCGTCAGGGGGAAGAGTATCACACTCTTTGATTTTCTCCTCTGTTCTCACTCTCCTCAGGATGAAGAGTTCAGAGGGGGCTTATGATTTACCTCACTGGGACCGTACAGGTAAACACAACACTGTGTGTGTGTGTGTGTGTGTGTGTGTGTGTGTGTGTGGGGGGGGGGGGAGGTGTGGTGTGTGTGGGGAATGTGTGTGTGTCTCTGTCCAGACTGGTGGAAGAGTATGAAGCAGTTCCTGCCGTCTAAGATAGCGGAGGGGGAGGAGTCAGTCCGCTACAGCAGCAGTGAAGTGGGCCGGCTCAGAGGAAGAGGGAACGCCCCCAGACTACAGGCCAAACCTGCAGGTACACACACACACACACACACACACCCTCTCTTTGAGTGTTTGTATGTGTAACACACCCTCTTCATCTCCTCCATTAGAATATGCCCAGCCCCTGGTGAGCGGTGTGGTGACATCACTAGGTCAGAGGTCAACCTTCAAGCCAGAGGAAGGTTCTGACCACTGCTACACTGACCCTGACCTCTACGGCGCTCCGATGGCGACAGACATCTACCACGCCTACTCTGAACCTCTGCCCGCCTCCGGCGCCGAGTACGCCACGCCCATCGTGATTGACATTGCAAGCCACCTATCAGGGATCTCCTCATTGAGCCAGCCACCCACAGTCTCCAGCTTCATGGGCCGTAGCGCCGCCTCCCTACTCGCACGGACAGACAGTGGGCAATCGGGTAGGTCAATGTACGACACGCCCAAGAGTACAGGACAGGCCACGCCCACTGAGGATCTAGCCTATCAGGTGCCTCAGAGCAGCTCTCAGAAGCCAGCGGGGCAGAGCTGAAGGGGTGGAGTGAGAACTGTGATTGACAGGGCTGTAACCATAAACCACATCCCCCATGGACAGAGAGAGGGGGATGTAACCCTGGGTCTGAGTCTGTAAAGAACACACTACCTTCAAGTTAGTTCACTTGGTATGTGAGTGTGTCAACACAGGAGTCTGTATGTGCAGTATGTGTGTGTTTACATATACATGTGTTGTCGGAGAGTGCTAGCATAGTGCCATACCAGTCTTATCACTGAAACCACAAAGATGAATGTCTACATGAAAGAGGAGAGATGGAGAGCTCACTACTGTTTCAGCCAGGCTTAGTCCACTCTGTCAGTGTCTTCATTTTATGTTTAGTCAAACTGTGAGTTTATATTTAATTCCTTTCATGTGTCAATTTAAAAGTTAAGTCATTCTCCGAAGATAGGTTCTCTGAAATGGTCGCCTTCGATAGAAAGGCAATGTTTCTACCACTAATGTGTTCTAATAGTGTTCTCTGCATAAAGGCCAAAGGTCACCTATGTCATTTTTTACTACGGTACGCTTTGATTGGATGCTTTTAGATCTGTTAGTTCTCAATCAGATCTCTTAACTTTTGAATTTAACCAATCACCTTTGTACATAAATCTAGAGTGAAATCCACACCAAAAACCTGTGCTCAAGTTACTCAAAATGATTTTATTTTATTTATTTTTCTTTCATAATTCCTGCTGAAAAGGACATACTCTCACTTGAATGTTCCCACCATTATGGACAGCGGTGATGAATCCGCTTCCACGCGGAAGGCATCAAATAATGATGGTTGCACTGTTTTCATGGTTACACTGTTGTCATGGACACCTTGCCTCACGTGACACTGGTTGGTGACAGGTCAAAAAAAAGAACCCATACACAACGTTTAGGTGCCATTTGTGTTCGCCTGATTGGATTCACACACTGCCAGATTAGGACCAGTGACTTGAGGCAGAATCCCCAATCATGGTAAGACAGGAGCTGCCCAACTGAAGGGCTGATGTCTCTACAGTATGTCAGTGAGACTAAACGTTTCCTTGTGTTTTATTATTATGCATCATATAGCCATGCATGCAAATATGGCCACTGTCTGTAAGTTCACACAGAATCCAGAGTGTGTAGGATGTCTGTGTGTGCTAGTTAGAGGAAGCTAGAGTCCACTCCAGCCAGACTCTGTCCTGGGGCCCACCCTGGGTGCAAGTTATTATTTATTCCCCCCTTTTTTTCTCTTCTCCCTAGCACCACACAGCGGCTTCAAATAATCAAATCTTGGTGAGTTTGAGACCAAGTTTGGGGAAACCCTGGTCTAGGTTACCTCGTCAGCCTTAAAGAGCTGTGTGTAGGTCATGGATCCTGTCAAAGATGGTCCGGAGAGGAAACATCACTAGTGACCGGTCAGCATACTGAAGTCAATATGTACAGAAACACTTCAAATTCCAATATACAGTATGCGTGTGAATGTGCATCTGTGTCCGAATTACTCTCCTGTGTGTATTTCTTGGCCATTGATCGTCTGTGTCTGAGCGAGTAGCTGTGTCTGAACCTTTGTATTGGTGTGTGTGTGTCTGTC
Source organism: Salmo salar (assembly GCF_965601325.2). NCBI lineage: Eukaryota > Metazoa > Chordata > Actinopteri > Salmoniformes > Salmonidae > Salmo > Salmo salar. The sequence continues at coordinate 26,863,175 of NC_138311.1, read as the reverse complement.
TATCTTTGTATGGCTGTCCTAAAGAGAGCATCTGTGTGAAGCTAGCTATGTCTGTATGTCTGTCCCTATGAGTGTACTGTGTATCTGTGTTTGATTAGTCACGTCTATAGTAATGGATGTGAGGAGATAATTTGTCAGCTCACTCCCTGTCCTGAACACCAAATCTGATCCTGGACCAGTTTAACTTGTGTGTTGTTAAAGGTTAGGACATCAGTAGGGAAGGCTGGCCCTAGGTCAGTGTGCGTGTTTCTGTGAGTTCACAGATTGTACAAAGAGAAATAAAGACTTTGAAAATAAGTAATGTTTTTTTTACAAAAGCGTTAATGCATAACACATTCATTTGGTCGACGGTAAAAAATGTAATCTTTAATATTTCACATTACTTCATATCAATATCTTGAAGATAATTTCTTAATAGATATTCAATCACTGGTATATATTATACAGTGTATTCAGACCCCTTGACTTTTTCCAGAATTTGTTACATTACAGGCTTATTCTAAAATGTATTTGGTTTTTTCACTCAATCTACGCACAATACCCCATATTGACAAAGCAAAAGCAGTTTTATTTTTTTTTACATTTGTGCAAAAAATGGAAATATTACATTTACATAAGTATTCAATATTTACTACTTTGTTGAAGCACCTTTGGCAGCGATTACAACCTTGAGTTCTTGGGTATGATTGTTGTCCTTCTGGAAGGTTCTCCAATGTCTACTGAGGAACTCCAGAGTGGCGCAGCGGTCTAAGGCACTGCATCACTACAGTCCCTGGTTCAAATCCAGGCTGTATCACATCTGGCCTTGATTGGGAATCCCATAGGGCGGCCCGGATTTGGCTGGAGTAGGCCGTCATTGTAAGTAAGAATTTGTTTTTAACTGACTTGCCTAGTTAAATAAACTCTGGAGCTCTGTCAGAGTGACCATTGGGTTCTTGGTTACCTCCCTGACCAAGGCCCTTCTCCCCCGATTGTTCAGTTTGGCTGGGCGACCAGCTTTAGGAGGAGTCTTGGTTTAAAACTTCTTCCATTTAAGAATAACGGAGGCCACTGTTTGTTCTTGGGGATCTTCAATGCTGCAGAAATGTTTTGGTACCCTTTCCCAGATCTGTGCCTCGACACAATCCTGCCTCTGAGCTCTACGGGCAATTTCTTCGACCTCTGCTTGGTTTTTGCTCTGACATGCATTGTCGACTGTGGGACCTTGAAGGACAGGTGTGTGTGTGCCTTTCCAAATCATGTCTAAACTATTGAGTTTACCACAGGTGGACTCCAATCAAGCTGTAGAAACATCTCAAGGATGATCAATGGAACAGGATGCACCTGAACTCAATTTCGAGTCTCATAGCAAAGGGACTGAATACGCATGTAAATAAGTTATCTGTTTTATATTTGTAATAAATTGGCAAACATTTCAAAACGGATTTTGCTTTGTTATTGTGTGTAATGAGGGAAAAAAAATATTTTATCAATTTTAGAATGACTGTAAAGTAACGTGTGAATACTTTCCAAATGCACTAACATCTGAAAACAATTTCCAAAGGTATCCCACCTCATTTCATTTTAACACCACTACTGCCACCACATGGTGATGTAGGGAAATTAAACCAAGCACAAGCATTCATGATGATCAAACGCTAATAACACAAACCACATCTCAAATGTGAACTACGTACATTTGGATCATTGACCATTTCAGTAAATCAATCGGTCACAATCACAGTATTTAGAATGAAATATCAGACTTCTCTTTCTCATGATTCACTTAATAGTTCTCTTCTTCCTCACCCCTTTTCACATTGGTCCTTTACATCACTCCTTCATGTTCCGTCTGTTCATACCAAACTGCCACCAAATGGTAGGGAGGATGACAGCGAGGAGCAGGATGAGACAGCCAGTGATCAGGTAGGCTACGGGCAGAAAGTTGTTTTGACCGTGGACAGTACCACTTCCTTTCTGCCCCAGAAGGAATCCACTGCAAGTCTAAGGGGGGCTTCATGTGCTGTGACCCACATTGTTTTTTATAACTTACCAAATAAACAAATCCAACATTTCAAGCCACAACCTACCGTGTCACTTCCACCCAATGAGAAACTAGCTAACCCCAATTCGCCTCGGGGAGGGTCGGAAAGAGGAACTGCCATTTGAAAACCATTTTAATTCAATTGATTCAAATCTCAAAATGATCAATCTGGTAGAATACAGCGTTAATAAGCAGATGAATAATAATAACTACTGTAGGAGATATGGATGCAGTAGTTCCCAGTCGGCAGCCCTTCAGTGAAGGGTTCTCTAGCTCGGGTTCCCCATAGAGCTTCTTGAAATTGGGGAAGGCAGCCTCCCTCATCCACACTATCAAGTCCTCGTTGATGAAGCCGTTGTTGTGGTCCCAGGGGTCCAGGTCATACACTGGCTTCTACCAGTACAGAGGCCGGGCCGTGCCTGACAACACAGAGACAACATTTGTAAGAGGGAGCAGCGATACAAATGTCGATTAATATTAAATAAGAATGTGGTATTACACCATGCCTATTAATAATAGATAGAGGAAAAAAAGGAAACCACACACTGTTCTTGATAGTATCACTGATATTTAATAAGCTTACGTATCGGCCTAACGGCCTTCGTCAGAGCTTTTGTGAATTTCAAACAGAGAATTAGTGAACATAAAAGTTCAATCGGGAGAAACGACAGGGATTATCCAGTCGCAGTACATTTTAATGACCAAAAGCATGACATTTCTACCTTTTAGATTTTGTGGTATAGAGAAAGTCAAGATATCAGACAGGGGAGGTGATATTAATAATACTCTGAGCAAAAGAGAATGTTTTTGGATTTTCACCCTCCAGACATTATTTCCTAAAGGACTTAATGATGAAATGCCTATGTATGTTATGTTGTGAATTTAAAATATGTTCCTATTCAAGATTACTTTGTTTTTTCGTATGATGTACCCAATGATTAATGAAAACTTGCTATGTCCTCGTTGTGATTTTATGGACGTGTTCGGTGCGTCTTGTCTATACACTTTTGTAATATTTGTGAAATGCATATTGTTATGTTTGGTAGCACTTATTTATTTATTTTCCTTTGCCTCCAACCCCTTTCCATACGTGGAACGGATGTGGGTGGGGCTAGGTCTACATAGGTGTGCTGTTTTCAGAAAATTCACAAAAGCTCTGACGAAGGCCGTTAGGCCGATACGTAAGCTTATTAAATATCAGTGATACTATCAAGAACAGTGTGCGGTTTCCTTTTTTTCCTTCATCCTGTTTCAACTGTTGCCATGCACCTGCAACACGATTGCTCAGATGTGCGAGTGCCTTTTGAATCTATTCATAATAGATAGCCATGAACACACTGTGAGCATATTGTGAGACACACCTTCAATCACATGTGCTAACGTTAGGGTCTTGTTCTCATCTGGTTGGTTGCTGAACTTGACGTTCTTGTTGGTGTACCAGGTGATGCCCTTCCTGAACAGAGGAACATGGACCACTGGACACACCCCAAACAAACAAAACTCATCAAGAAATCAGTCAGTCAATAAATTAATCAAAACCAGGTCTCATGTCAGATTGATTTAATCATATCACTGGATATTAAAAGGTGTTTTCCCCCCAAAATCCTATAATGCTGTCACATTATTAGTAGAGACTCAGAACATAGTGTGGGTAATGGTGTAATACCGTTGAACATGCTGTTGGCCATGGCCCCGCAGGGGGCGATAGGGAGTCCATTCTTTTCCTTTATGAAGGGCTCACAGTAGGCGCTGGGGTTATGTAAAGCAGACAGACAGGAAGAGTTTGGAAGAAGTTGTAAAAGCTCAGAATGAACCAGCATAAAGTTGGATAGAGACAGACAGATAGATAGATAGATAGATAGATAGATAGATAGAAACAGTAGCTACCTTCAGGTTTTTATTTTCTCCCGACCATCTGTCCATCATCCCTGGAGTCCATGTATGTTCTGGTGGAAGTTGATCAGCCCATAGTAGAAGAACACATCTCTCTGGGACAGGAAATAGGAAACATCATCACTGTGCTTCTCAAAGGACTTGGATTTGGTTCAACAGATTGTGGTCTCAAAACACTTATCACATGGCCCTGCGTGTGTGTAGTAAAACTGTGGAGAGAAAGAAGAAGAGCTGGTGAGAGAGGGAGCGACAGAAATAGATAGCAAACATTAAAACCATTATGAACTTTAGATACATGTTTGTTCTCCACCGCCACTCCTGTTATACTGTACACTCATTCTCAGGATATATACAACTCTTCTCATTGTCTCTCTCTACCTCTCTATCTCTGTGTTCATGGTTAGATAAGATATGCATTGTGGAGGGTGTTACCTGCTCCATTTCAAGTGATTATATGTGGAAGTAGAGAAAAAAAGCCAAAAAGATTTGATTCATTCGAAGGGATTGATTACTCACCTTCAGTTCATGTGTATTCTGCACGGTGACAAGTAGGCACACTCCCAGTTTCACACATATAGTGGCCATACAGTAAAAGAAAGGCAGGACGGTGTGAGCAGTGAGCATTGGGGACCAGACAGGCAGTCTCTGATGTTTGAATGCCGAGTTGTCAGGCCTCCGGGCCAGGAGCCCAGCATTGACCTTCGCCTTTCCCATGACAGAGAGCTCTGGCTGTGGCAGGGAGAGGAGCACGGATAGGGTCACACAACCAGAGAACAAGCAAGAAATGTGAGTCTTGTCTCTCTTCTCTTCCGGTCTTCTTTAAAACGGGCTTATTTCTTAGTTCCTCTCCCTTGTTCTCGCTCCCTGCCTACCAAGAGATTGCTGGGAAGGCTGCTGGGAAAAATCCTTAACCAGAATCATCAGCTCTTCTTCCTCTTTCCATCTCTTCTTTCTCATTCTTTTTCTACTGTTCTTCTCTCAATTCTTCCTTAGCGCTTCAGTCCTACATACGTACAGATGTTTTACAGTCTAACAGATCATCAAGCTAAAATACTTCAGGTTTATTTTAGACGGTAACTTACAATCAGTTCCCCTTTGAACCAGTTGCCTGTGTCTGTGCCTGCTTCATTGTTGTAGAACAACTTCACACACAGGATGTTATGATAAATCAGACTTCCTACTGGGTGAAACAACTCATGACCTCAGACTCAGTGGGATGGGCTTCCCGGTGGTGTGGGTGACCAAACAGAGAGAATCTGGTTCCATTCAGAATGTCTTTATTCAGACCATCTCACAGGAGGGGTGGAGGTGTTGAACTACAACACTGTTTAAACAGACATGTTACATGGTCACTTAAAATATAAAAATAACATCAACGGTGTCGCACAGAGAAGGTAAGAACAGGATAGGGAAGAGGATTGAAGTGTCCAGCAGTCTCTGGAGACAGGATTGAGGTGCCCCACTTAACTTTGTTGTGTGTGTGTGTGTGTGTGTGTGTGTGTGTGTGTGTGTGTGTGTGTGTGTGTGTGTGTGTGTGTGTGTGTGTGTGTGTGTGTGTGTGTGTGTGTGTGTGTGTGTATTATAGGTTTGTGATATATTTGTTTTTATTTCTATTCGTTTTTAGATTTTTATTGGAAATTCAGTTTATTTTCAGTTAGTTCAGAGTTGATTTGTTCACCTTTATTTAGTTTCAGTTTGATAAAAACATTTCTATTTCGTTTTTATATTATTTAGTTTCAGTTTTAGTGTAGGGGACAGAATGCATGGGAGGCTAGGAGCCATTGTGTTGAAGGCCTATAGTTTTTTTTGTTTTTGGGATGTCACTTCTTGCCACTAGGGGGCAGTAATACATACAGTTCTGGGCCTGGACCATAGAACTGGATAGACACTAGAGGACTCCATACAACTCCGTAGCCAAGATGTAGGTTTGGTTAGGTTTGTCACGAACCGGCTCAAAGTGCGTAATATAAAAGAGACAACATGGAGATAAGGAATAACAAAATATATTTATTTAACTAAAGTAAACAAAATATAATTAACAATGGTGTGTGTAATCAGTAGTGTAAGTGAGTGGTTGCGGCATACATGTGATAGTGAGGGGTGTTGAAAGGTGCCACCACAAACAACCAAAAACAGCCACAAAAATGCCACAACCAAAATCTGTGTCTGCATGGAGAGAGTCTCCTCAATGAACGGGGAAGAGGTGCATGTATCCTGGGACACACGCGAGCCCAGGTGTGTCCCATTTCGCTGACGACCCTCCCGACTCCGCTCACCGACATCCTATTAAGGAAAACAAGAGCAAAGAGAAAGGATTCGGCAGACAAAGTGGGAGGGTCGTTACAGGTTTAATTACATAACAATCCTAATATGACTTGGATTTGAAGGATATGCACCTAGACTGGTGCAAGAAATACGGTGGAAGGATGTGTAACCTTTATTTATCTAGGCAAGTCAGTTACAAACAAATTCTTATTTAGACCGCTGCGGCACTCGGGAGCAATACTCATGTTTAAACCAATCCAATGCTTTTTTTTTTTTTTATGTAAGAAGAATCAAGTACCTTTACCTTTATCTGACAGAAAGAGAGAGGGAAAAACTACAAATGAAGTCATGGCACATTTGACATATTATGTTTATGTAATATTAAACAAGTGTCACTGACTAACCCCTTCAAATAAGGTTAATAAAAATAGATGCAACAACAGAAGAAACATAAGCAATACAACACTAATTCACAGATCTATCAGTTTACAGCCAGCCAGCCAGCTTGTATGTGTGTGATTGTTCCTGTTCAACCAAACAAGATTTTCTGGTTTCTCTTCAATAAGACTCTGTGTTCCAGAGAGGTGGTTGTCGGGGTTCTCAAGCCGGAGGACAGTTGTCCACAGACAGGGAATATTCTCTCCACGAACACTTGGGACGCAAGGGCAGAAACCAGATCCAGCTCCACAGGGCACAGCTTTGGATAAAGAGCCATCCTTGTCTGCCAGAACTGGAGAGGTGACTCTGTAAACATGCCCCACTTACCCCCTTCAGGTATTTCCGCAGCTCGCACTTAATGCCCTGCCAGGTTGACCCTCCGGCTGGACAGTGACCTCAGACACAATCTTTGATGCAAGGCTATATTTCTGAAGAACTGTGGTCGAGATGTTTGCTGGATTCATCGTGATTCAGGGGGAATGTTTGCTGGATCCCTCTGATTCAGAGGGGTTGGGTTAAATGCAGAAGACACATTTCAGTTGAATGCATTTAGTTGACTGACTAGGTTTCCCCCTTTCCCTTTTCCTGGGGTCCTGCTGCTCCACAGCTGTACTCTCTGATTTGTTGAAGTACAAATGACCCTGCTTCCCTCATCAGTGGCTCCATCTCTGTTGAGCGTAGTGCCAGAGATATACATGGGTCTATCAGGCAAGCTGCTGCAGGGGTTGGATGGAAGTTGGCTGCCAGAGGATTCCGTACGCATGCGAAGCGCTCACACAGTGACTTCAGGAGGACCCGTGCCAACTGTTTTGCAACAGTAGTTGACTGCAAGTGCGTCTCAAGGTTGAGAAGACACAGGACAACATCAGACAGATTGAAGTTGGTCATGGGGATTGCGAACAGCTCCAGCAACTTCACAAGACGTTCTCGCTTGGCCCGTTCTCGCTTGGCCCAGTCACGCTCAGCGCTTGCCCTTGGATTTCTTCCCTGTTAGCTAGTGATACAGTAGCTAGTGATAGTGATGCACATGCTACCCACTAGGCAAAAACTGGTTGAATCAGCATTGTTTCCACGTCATTTCAACCCCCAAAATCTATCTGATGACGTTGAATCAAGGTGAAAACTGATTGGATTTGCAAAAAGGAATTAGCGTAAGGGCATTTCATCTTTTTTTCAACCAACTTTTACTGAAACCCAATGACATGGTGACATTTGTTATTGATCTCACGTTGAAAGCACTTTAGTTGACATCTCAACCAAATGTAAATCAAAACTAAACGTCAACAACAAAAGAAACATTCGATTTTTGCTCAAACTTCAGAATAAAACTTAAACTAAACATAAATAATTGTTATTTTTTATTTTATTTTAGTTCGTTTTGCAGTTTGTTTTGCAATTGTTTTTCCAATTTTTGTTTCAGTTTTTGTTTACTACAAAAACAACTTTGGTGTGTGTGCTTGTGTGAGAGCAGAAGAGGTCCAGTTCGAAATGGTTGGGTGTGTGTTTGTGTGTCAGTCTATGGCAGAGGGCAGAGTACGACAACCGGTGTGTGTGTATGTGTATCAGAAGAGTCCCACTTTGAATTTTCCTTCTCTACAGTCTTTCAAGATGCCCGTATCCAGCAGCTTCAGCAAGTCAGTTTCGACCTGGAAGTGAAAAAGAGGGCTATATTATTAAGAAACTCCGTATTGTCTGTGACAGAATGCCCATGTACTACCAGAGAATATTTTCAGTGCTGTGTAAAGTGTGACTGTGTTCTTTGCCCAGCAGGAGGAATTGTAGTCTCACCTCAGGGATGTCCACCATCATGCAAAGCTTCTGGTCCCTCCAATTCCAGTCCAGAACCAGGAAGCGCAGTGCTGGCAAGGCCAAACTGGGGTTAAATCCCTGAGGGGGAGTAAATTAGTGCCCACCTCAGGGTGAAGTGTAGAAGATCAGAACAAAGTATCATGTAAATTAAGCCACACTAAGGACAAGCCCTTACCTTTCCCTAGGAGGGCTTCAGTCTTCCTGGTGTTTCCACCCCAATGTATGTCACCTCAAACTTCAGCTGCTCCTCTACCTGGGGACAGAGACAGACAGACATACAGAGGACGGTCACACTTGGCTTTACTCACTCACAGAACAGCTCATCTGTATACACAAACATTCAGAGGAATCTATTCTACAATAAAGTATGTTACATTGATGTGCTTTGCAAACAGCTTCAGCACTTTAGCCTCTTGCTCAAATGTTGTCAATTGTCTGTTGAAGACATAAAAACAAGGGAGCATTATACTGAGCTGAGAAGTACCATAAAGTATACACAATGAAAGGAAATACAAATCAGATTAATAACTTTAAAAGAGGGAGATGTGAGTTGTTGAGCTTGATGAGTCTGAGGGTAGAGTTACAGACAATGAACAAAATTACAGAACTATTCTCTGTGTGCTGCGTCTGGACCTTAGCCCATTTGGGACAACCTGAGCGAAAAGAGAAAGGGAAAACATATACTGTGATACAAGAGACGGATGTCAATAATCTAAAGTGGCTTCCTCTTTTAACTTCCTCCACAGATCAGTCAAATGAAGAAGAGGAGATGAGGAGGGGAAGCCAACATCAGACTATTGAGCTATACCCAAGTACACATCTAGGAACATGACAGAAGACTTAAAGCACAAATGGGACAGAAGTTCTATTAGTTTAACATTGAGGTTAAAAATGAGTAACGGATTGGTGAGGTATGTAAGTATGTAAGGAGTGATGGATTGGTGAGGTTTGTAGGTATGTAAGGAGTGATGGATTGTTGAGGTATGTAAGGAGTGATGGTTAGGTGAGGTATGTCAGTATGTTAGGAGTGATGGATTGGTGAGGTATGCAGGTATGTAAGGAGTGATGGATTGGTGAGGTATGTAAAGAGTGATGGTTTGGTGAGTTATGTAGGTATGTAAGGAGTGATGGATTGGTGAGGTATGTAAAGAGTGATGGTTTGGTAAGTTATGTAGGTATGTAAGGAGTGATGGTTTGGTGAGGTATGTAGGTATGTAAGGAGTGATGATTTGGTGAGGTATGTAGGTATGTAAGGAGTGATGGTTTGGTGAGATATGTAGGTATGTAAGGAGTGATGGTTTGGTGAGGTATGTAGGTATGTAAGGAGGGATGGATTGGTGAGGTATGTAAGGAGTGATGGTTTGGTGAGGTATGTAGGTATGTAAGGAGTGATGGATTGGTGAGGTATGTAGGTATGTAAGGAGTGATGGATTGGTGAGGTATGTAGGTATGTAAGGAGTGATGGATTGGTGAGGTATGTAAGGAGTGATGGTTTGGTGAGGTATGTAAGGAGTGATGGTTTGGTGATGTATGTAGGTATGTAAGGAGTGATGGTTTGGTGAGGTATGTAGGTATGTAAGGAGTGATGGTTTGGTGAGGTATGTAGGTATGTAAGGAGTGATGGTTTGGTGAGGTATATAAGGAGTGATGGTTTGGTGAGGTATGTAGGTATGTAAGGAGTGATGGTTTGGTGAGGTATGTAAGGAGTGATGGTTTGGTTTCTACTCACTTTCTTTCAGGTAGGAGGAGAGGCTGTGTGTGAGGTCATTACTCGTCAGGAAGCAGTAACCAGAGAAAAAAGTAATATTAGGTAATTCAGGGAGAGAGAGAGAGAGAGAGAGAGAGAGAGAGAGAGAGAGAGAGAGAGAGAGAGAGAGGGGGAGAGACTGACAGAAAGGCTGACAGCCCTTAGACCTGCTGGTAACAGAAGACAGAGGTCAGGTGTGACAGTCGAAAGGTTAAAAGTGACTCACCCTGCAGTTTAAGCTATTCCAGCTCAATGACGGAACGCTCATCTTTGAAGTGCTTTAGAACCAGGTTCCGCCTAGAGACAGGTTTGGGTTCCGACGTGGCCAGGACGTCTGTGATCCTCTCTTTTCCTTCTTCTCTGGGGGGTGGTTTTCCTCTCTTTCCCTTCTTCTCTGGGGGGTGGTTTTCCTCTCTTTCCCTTCTTCTCTGGGGGGTCGTTTTCCTCTCTTTCCCTTCTTCTCCTGTGGGGTGGTTTTCCTCTCTTTCCCTTCTTCTCCTGTGGGGTGGTTTTCCTCTCTTTCCCTTCTTCTCTAGGGGGTGGTTTTCCTCTCTTTCCCTTCTTCTCTGGGGGGTGGTTTTCCTCTCTTTCCCTTCTTCTCTGGGGGGTGGTTTTCCTCTCTTTCCCTTCTTCTCCTGTGGGGTGGTTTTCCTCTCTTTCCCTTCTTCTCCTGTGGGGTGGTTTTCCTCTCTTTCCCTTCTTCTCTAAGGGGTGGTTTTCCTCTCTTTCCCTTCTTCTCTAGGGGGTGGTTTTCCTCTCTTTCCCTTCTTCTCTGGGGGGTGGTTTTCCTCTCTTTCCCTTCTTCTCCTGTGGGGTGGTTTTCCTCTCTTTCCCTTCTTCTCTGGGGGGTGGTTTTCCTCTCTTTCCCTTCTTCTCTGGGGGGTGGTTTTCCTCTCTTTCCCTTCTTCTCTGGGGGGTGGTTTTCCTCTCTTTCCCTTCTTCTCTGGGGGGTCGTTTTCCTCTCTTTCCCTTCTTCTCCTGTGGGGTGGTTTTCCTCTCTTTCCCTTCTTCTCCTGTGGGGTGGTTTTCCTCTCTTTCCCTTCTTCTCTGGGGGGTGGTTTTCCTCTCTTTCCCTTCTTCTCCTGTGGGGTGGTTTTCCTCTCTTTCCCTTCTTCTCTGGGGGGTGGTTTTCCTCTCTTTCCCTTCTTCTCCTGTGGGGTGGTTTTCCTCTCTTTCCCTTCTTCTCCTGTGGGGTGGTTTTCCTCTCTTTCCCTTCTTCTCTAGGGGGTGGTTTTCCTCTCTTTTCCTTCTTCTCTAGGGGGTCGTTTTCCTCTCTTTCCCTTCTTCTCTGGGGGGTGGTTTTCCTCTCTTTCCCTTCTTCTCCTGGGGGGTGGTTTTCCTCTCTTTCCCTTCTTCTCTGGGGGTGGTTTTCCTCTCTTTCCCTTCTTCTCCTGTGGGGTGGTTTTCCTCTCTTTCCCTTCTTCTCTAGGGGGTGGTTTTCCTCTCTTTCCCTTCTTCTCCTGTGGGGTGGTTTTCCTCTCTTTCCCTTCTTCTCTGGGGGTGGTTTTCCTCTCTTTCCCTTCTTCTCTAGGGGGTGGTTTTCCTCTCTTTCCCTTCTTCTCTGGGGGGTGGTTTTCCTCTCTTTCCCTTCTTCTCCTGTGGGGTGGTTTTCCTCTCTTTCCCTTCTTCTCTAGGGGGTGGTTTTCCTCTCTTTCCCTTCTTCTCTGTGGGGTGGTTTTCCTCTCTTTCCCTTCTTCTCTGGGGGGTGGTTTCCTCTCTTTCCCTTCTTCTCTGGGGGGTGGTTTTCCTCTCTTTTCCTTCTTCTCCTGTGGGGTGGTTTTCCTCTCTTTCCCTTCTTCTCCTGGGGGTGGTTTTCCTCTCTTTCCCTTCTTCTCTGGGGGGTGGTTTTCGTCTCTTTCCCTTCTTCTCTGGGGGGTGGTTTTCCTCTCTTTCCCTTCTTCTCCTGTGGGGTGGTTTTCCTCTCTTTCCCTTCTTCTCCTGTGGGGTGGTTTTCCTCTCTTTCCCTTCTTCTCTAGGGGGTGGTTTTCCTCTCTTTCCCTTCTTCTCTGGGGGGTGGTTTTCCTCTCTTTCCCTTCTTCTCCTGTGGGGTGGTTTTCCTCTCTTTCCCTTCTTCTCCTGTGGGGTGGTTTTCCTCTCTTTCCCTTCTTCTCCTGTGGGGTGGTTTTCCTCTCTTTTCCTTCTTCTCCTGTGGGGTGGTTTTCCTCTCTTTCCCTTCTTCTCCTGTGGGGTGGTTTTCCTCTCTTTCCCTTCTTCTCTGGGGGGTGGTTTTCCTCTCTTTCCCTTCTTCTCCTGTGGGGTGGTTTTCCTCTCTTTCCCTTCTTCTCTGTGGGGTGGTTTTCCTCTCTTTCCCTTCTTCTCTGGGGGGTGGTTTTCCTCTCTTTCCCTTCTTCTCCTGTGGGGTGGTTTTCCTCTCTTTCCCTTCTTCTCTGGGGGGTGGTTTTCGTCTCTTTCCCTTCTTCCCCGGGGGGGTGGTTTTCCTCTCTTTTCCTTCTTCTCTGGGGGGTGGTTTTCCTCTCTTTCCCTTCTTCTCCTGTGGGGTGGTTTTCCTCTCTTTCCCTTCTTCTCTGGGGGGTGGTTTTCCTCTCTTTCCCTTCTTCTCTAGGGGGTGGTTTTCCTATCTTTCCCTTCTTCTCTGGGGGGTGGTTTTCCTCTCTTTCCCTTCTTCTCTGGGGGGTGGTTTTCCTCTCTTTCCCTTCTTCTCTGGGGGGTGGTTTTCCTCTCTTTCCCTTCTTCTCTGGGGGGTGGTTTTCCTCTCTTTCCCTTCTTCTCCTGTGGGGTGGTTTTCCTCTCTTTCCCTTCTTCTCTGGGGGGTGGTTTTCCTCTCTTTCCCTTCTTCTCCTGTGGGGTGGTTTTCCTCTCTTTCCCTTCTTCTCTGGGGGGTGGTTTTCCTCTCTTTCCCTTCTTCTCTGGGGGGTGGTTTTCCTCTCTTTCCCTTCTTCTCTGGGGGGTGGTTTTCCTCTCTTTCCCTTCTTCTCTGGGGGTGGTTTTCCTCTCTTTCCCTTCTTCTCTGGGGGGTGGTTTTCCTCTCTTTCCCTTCTTCTCCTGTGGGGTGGTTTTCCTCTCTTTCCCTTCTTCTCTGGGGGGTGGTTTTCCTCTCTTTCCCTTCTTCTCCTGTGGGGTGGTTTTCCTCTCTTTCCCTTCTTCTCTGGGGGGTGGTTTTCCTCTCTTTCCCTTCTTCTCTGGGGGGTGGTTTTCCTCTCTTTCCCTTCTTCTCTGGGGGTTGGTTTTCCTCTCTTTCCCTTCTTCTCCTGTGGAGTGGTTTTCCTCTCTTTCCCTTCTTCTCTGGGGGGTGGTTTTCCTCTCTTTCCCTTCTTCTCTGGGGGGTGGTTTTCCTCTCTTTTCCTTCTTCTCTGGGGGGTGGTTTTCCTCTCTTTCCCTTCTTCTCCTGTGGGGTGGTTTTCCTCTCTTTCCCTTCTTCTCTGGGGGTGGTTTTCCTCTCTTTCCCTTCTTCTCTGGGGGGTGGTTTTCCTCTCTTTTCCTTCTTCTCTGGGGGGTGGTTTTCCTCTCTTTTCCTTCTTCTCTGGGGGTTGGTTTTCCTCTCTTTCCCTTCTTCTCCTGTGGGCTGTTTCTCCTCCTCTTTCTCCTGTTCTCTCTCCTCCTCTCCCCCTGAGGCATCTGAAAAAGCAGATTAAAAGTGTCTGTTATATTTTGACAACCTCAACCTCTGCTCCCTGGACAGGCCTAGTTACCATGACAACATGGTGCACTGTCAACATGGACACTACGTTATAGTCACCATGTATATCAATGTTATCAATGTTGTAACATACAGCCAAACCAAATGCCTGGCTATCTTTAACAACCCTCTCTCCCCTCTATACCACATCTCTCCCATCTCTCACCCCCCCTACCATCTCTAACCCCTCACCTCTTATTCCCATGCTGTGAAATCATGTTCAGGCCCCATGGGAACAGAGGACAGAGGAGAATGCTGCTTAGAAATACCTCTGGTTTAATTTAAACAGGCAAATGCCACAGTTCCACCTCTAAGGACCCACTCCTATACTCTAATATATAACCATAGATATAGACTGTAAAGAACAGACTGACACAGGTCTCTATTCCACAGGTTATGTCATGGACACACCCACATGGTGATTGAATTGAATGGCTACTTTGACATATTGACATCCTGTCTGTCATACAGTACAAGTCTGCCTTTTAATGATAATGTTAATTCTATCTATTCCATATCTGTGGTTGAACCTCACTTGTCCCAGAGAACATTATCTACCCCTGAGGCTGCCTTGTGGCGCATCCTTATTAAAGCCCATGTATGTTCCATTGCCTGTCTGTCTGTCGGTCCCAGGTGTATAATGATCACAATGTGACCAGGGCTTATTGGGGACCTGGTGGCATGTGGCACGGCTGGGTTTTACGAGATCAACCCAAGCTGTGGTGTTTGCTAGACTGAATGTGTAGGCTGAGGAGTTTACACATTTATAATCCGTTTGTAAGACACCATTGCCTGATTCCCTCTTCATGTGACCCTCATAAATACCACCAATAGGACAGCCATAGGTCATTCCCAATTCCCATGGATCCGTAGGCCTATAAGGTGAAGGAGTGATAATAACCCTCCCTCTAAAATACAGATGAGTGTCTGTCTGCCCAGACAGAGACAGATCTTACACATTAGTGTATGTATGCGTTGGCGTTCATTCACACTAGACTATATTCGTAATGCATTAATCAATTGGTATAGCCTAACAATAACTGAAATGAATAGAGACAATCTTACAGACTGTGACTTTAAGTTGCTGGAAATCACTTGGAGATTTAGACATCACTATGGTTGCCAAGCACTTGTGGAGTTACATCAATGTGGCTACAGAGTATATTTAGAGTAATGAAGGAGTATATTTGGAGTAACACAAGGGTGTCCACTGATCTTTTTAGGCTTAGTACACTCACAGGACACTTTGTAGGATGGTTGGGTCATTCTCTGAGTGTCCGGCATAGCTGACAATGACGTATATTAGCCGCTCAATATACCTCAATGGCAAACTGCACTCAACACAACGCCGACCAACCGGAGTGTGTGCCTGTGCATGCATGTGTAAAGGTTATCAGCCATCTCCCTTCCTGTTGTTCTCCATCTTGGTCACCCTCTCTGTTCCCATCTCACCGATCTCTCTCCATCTATCCCTTTTCTATCCTGATCTGTCCCTCTCTTTTTCCTGCTCTGTCACTTTTCAGTCACGACCATCTGTCCAGGGGAAAGAGGTTAGGAGTTTAGCGTGTTTAGGCACAGGGGGTTGTAGCAGGAAAGAGTGTGTGTGTGTGTGTGTCTAGTGTGAGAGAGGGTGCATGTTACATTTAATTAGCACCGACTCATTTCTGCATGGTAGGTCTGATCCAGCCACTACTTCCTGGCCCCACCCCTTCACTCTATACTTTACAGTCATCCGTCAGGGCAACCGCTCCCTCTCTCCATCCGTCCATCCTCCACTCTAAGCCCCACTCCATCCCTTCCTTAAGGATCAAACCCCACACTCTCTCTCACACACACATCCCCCTCTCTTTCCTTCTATCTGGACCACTTGGAGAAAATGTAAGGACACAGAAGTGGGGGAAACAGGGAAGAGAGAGAAAAGAGTATCAAAGAATAGCCAAACGGGACAAGAGGAGAGCATAAGAAGAAGAAAAAAGAGTAGGGGAGCACTTTATTGGATGACAGATAAGGGGAAGGAGTACCAGACTCAGACGGAGCAGCACAGCCGGACAGAATCACTTGTCTGCTCCATCAGTCCTGCAGGTACATTTGTCTGCCTGCCTGCCTGCCTGCCTGCCTGTCTGTCTGTTAACTGGTCTGGCTGTGTGAACATTGGCTTTGTAAACTGGGAGTTGCTCTCATAGAAATAAGAACTAATTCTAGTTCTGTGGTTGCTCTGGACTGGTTTGGATGAGCCAGTTTTAGCTGCTGTTCTATTCTAAATTCTAAGATGAGTTTCTCTGCTTCTTACGTTTGACTCACTTCATATTCCATCTACGCTGTAGATGCGTGAGGATCTGAGTGTGTGACTCAGTGTGTGAGACTGAAACAACGCCCTCTCTTCTGTACAGTCTGGTGCTGGGAAACAGTGACCGACTCACCAAACACCAGTTCCTGGTTGACTACATCAATCGCTCAGTAATATGTAGTATAATGATGAGCCAAGCACTGTATGACTAATGCTGAGCGATGGATGACCACAAATACTCCTGAGTATTTTGTTCCTGAGTGGCACAGCGGTCAAAGGCAGTGCATCTCAGTGGTAGAGGTGTCACTACAGACACTGGTTCGATTCAAGGCTGTATCACAACCGGCCGTGATTGGGAGTCCCATAGGGCGGCGCACAATAGGCCCAGTGTTGTCCGGGTTAGGGTTTGACCGGGGTAGGCCGTCATTGTAAATAAGAATTTGTTCTTAACTGACTTGCCTGGTTAAATAAAATGAAAAAATACCACTGACATCCTGTCAAGCTGTGTGTGTGTGTGTGTGTGTGTGTGTGTGTGTGTGTGTGTGTGTGTGTGTGTGTGTGTGTGTGTGTGTGTGTGTGTGTGTGTGTGTGTGTGTGTGTGTGTGTGTGTGTGTGTGTGTGTGTGTGTGTGTGTGTGTGTGTGTGTTGAGTTGATTCAGCAAGTGTCTGACTGATTTTAGGATTATGCAGGGGCCGGGTTTACTTTGAGTGAACAAAGACTATAACAGTCAGGTGGGGGTCTCTAATACAAGTATAAGTATGTGTGTGTATATGGTGCGTGCCAGGCGTGTGTGTGTAGTATGGGCAACAGGGTTACTGAGGGCATCGGGTACAAGATATATGGTTTCCCCCCATGGAACAGCAGATGGATCACATTTCCCTGGAGGTGACCCTAGGAAAAGATCTCTATTAATATAACGTTCTAATGCTAGAACAAGAACACACTATGCTAATGCTAGCATGAAACCCCCTCAGAGCAGCTGGACCGCTGGGAGGAAAGGCTAATGCTAATCACATTTACAGCCACTAGCAAGAATGCTATCAATGATCAAATACATGCAGTACCCTACATACACAACTACTGTAGCCTAGAAAGTAAGGAAAGATGCTAAACACATTCACATGTAGGCCTACATAACAGCACAAAAAAAGCGAACGTGTTTTGGTGTTTGAAAGTGTGCTAGTTTATGTGTCGGAACACTGCTAGGCTAGGCTGTGTTATGTACTGTATTGTTATGTACTGACCTGTCCTGTTCTTGTCAAAATACTTGCACATTAATCCCTGATTTATACACGTGTGACGTGTGAAAAGTTAAAATACCCCCCATGACGCATCACACAGAGGTCGCTCCTAAAAGTCACTGCCATTTTGGGTCCGTCCGGCTACACACACCGTATATACATTTTACATTACATTTTAGTCATTTAGCAGACGCTCTTATCCAGAGCGACTTACAAATTGGTGCATTCACCTATAATATCCAGTGGAACAACCACTTTACAATAGTGCATCTAAATCTTTTAAGGGGGGGGTTAGAAGGATTACTTTATCCTATCCCAGGTATTCCTTGAAGAGGTGGGGTTTCAGGTGTCTCCGGAAGGTGGTGATTGACTCCGCTGTCCTGGCGTCGTGAGGGAGCTTGTTCCACCATTGGGGTGCCAGAGCAGCGAACAGTTTTGACTGGGCTGAGCGGGAACTGTGCTTCCTCAGAGGTAGGGAGGCGAGCAGGCCAGAGGTGGATGAACGGAGTGCCCTTGTTTGGGTGTAGGGCCTGATCAGAGCCTGAAGGTACGGAGGTGCCGTTCCCCTCACAGCTCCGTAGGCAAGCACCATGGTCTTGTAGCGGATGCGAGCTTCGACTGGAAGCCAGTGGAGAGAGCGGAGGAGCGGGGTGACGTGAGAGAACTTGGGAAGGTTGAACACCAGACGGGCTGCGGCGTTCTGGATGAGTTGTAGGGGTTTAATGGCACAGGCAGGGAGCCCAGCCAACAGCGAGTTGCAGTAATCCAGACGGGAGATGACAAGTGCCTGGATTAGGACCTGCGCCGCTTCCTGTGTGAGGCAGGGTCGTACTCTGCGAATGTTGTAGAGCATGAACCTACAGGATCGGGTCACCGCCTTGATGTTGGTGGAGAACGACAGGGTGTTGTCCAGGGTCACGCCAAGGCTCTTAGCACTCTGGGAGGAGGACACAAGGGAGTTGTCAACCGTGATGGCGAGATCATGGAACGGGCAGTCCTTCCCCGGGAGGAAGAGCAGCTCCGTCTTGCCGAGGTTCAGCTTGAGGTGGTGATCCGTCATCCACACTGATATGTCTGCCAGACATGCAGAGATGCGATTCGCCACCTGGTTGTCAGAAGGGGGAAAGGAGAAGATTAATTGTGTGTCGTCTGCATAGCAATGATATGAGAGACCATGTGAGGATATGACAGAGCCAAGTGACTTGGTGTATAGCGAGAATAGGAGTGGGCCAAGAACAGAGCCCTGGGGGACACCAGTGGTGAGAGCACGTGGTGCGGAGACAGATTCTCGCCACGCCACCTGGTAGGAGCGACCTGTCAGGTAGGACGCAATCCAAGCGTGCGCGGTGCCGGAGATGCCCAGCTCGGAGAGGGTGGAGAGGAGGATCTGATGGTTCACGGTATCAAAGGCAGCAGATAGGTCTAGAAGGATGAGAGCAGAGGAGAGAGAGTTAGCTTTAGCAGTGCGGAGAGCCTCCGTGACACAGAGAAGAGCAGTCTCAGTTGAATGCCCAGTCTTGAAACCTGACTGATTAGGATCAAGAAGGTCATTCTGAGAGAGATAGCAAGAGAGCTGGCCAAGCACGGCGCGTTCAAGAGTTTTGGAGAGAAAGGAAAGAAGGGATACTGGCCTGTAGTTGTTGACATCGGAGGGATCGAGTGTAGGTTTTTTCAGAAGGGGTGCAACTCTCGCTCTCTTGAAGACGGAAGGGACGTAGCCAGCGGTCAAGGATGCGTTGATGAGCGAGGTGAGGTAGGGGAGAAGGTCTCCGAAAATGGTCTGGAGAAGAGAGGAGGGGATAGGGTCAAGTGGGCAGGTTGTTGGGCGGCCGGCCGTCACAAGACGCGAGAGTTCATCTGGAGAGAGAGGGGAGAAAGAGGTCAAAGCACAGGGTAGGGCAGTGTGAGCAGGACCAGCAGTGTCGTTTGACTTAGCAAACGAGGATCGGATGTCGTCAACCTTCTTTTCAAAATGGTTGACGAAGTCATCCGCAGAGAGGGAGGAGGGGGGGGAGGGGGAGGAGGATTAAGGAGGGAGGAGAAGGTAGCAAAGAGCTTCCTAGGGTTAGAGGCAGATGCTTGGAGTTTAGAGTGGTAGAAAGTGGCTTTAGCAGCAGAGACAGAAGAGGAAAATGTAGAGAGGAGGGAGTGAAAGGATGCCAGGTCCGCAGGGAGGCGAGTTTTCCTCCATTTCCGCTCGGCTGCCCGGAGCCCTGTTCTGTGAGCTCGCAGTGAGTCGTCGAGCCACGGAGCAGGAGGGGAGGACCGAGCCGGCCTGGAGGATAGGGGACAGAGGAAATCAAAGGATGCAGAGAGGGAGGAGAGGAGGGTTGAGGAGGCAGAATCAGGAGATAGGTTGGAGAAGGTTTGAGCAGAGGGAAGAGATGATAGGATGGAAGAGGAGAGAGTAGCGGGAGAGAGAGAGCGAAGGTTGGGACGGCGCAATACCATCCGAGTAGGGGGAGAGTGAGAAGTGTTGGATGAGAGCGAGAGGGAAAAGGATACAAGGTAGTGGTCGGAGACTTGGAGGGGAGTTGCAATGAGATTAGTGGAAGAACAGCATCTAGTAAAGATGAGGTCAAGCGTATTGCCTGCCTTGTGAGTAGGGGGGGAAGGTGAGAGGGTGAGGTCGAAAGAGGAGAGGAGTGGAAAGAAGGAGGCAGAGAGGAATGAGTCGAAGGTAGACGTGGGGAGGTTAAAGTCACCCAGAACTGTGAGAGGTGAGCCATCCTCAGGAAAGGAACTTATCAAGGCGTCAAGCTCATTGATGAACTCTCCAAGGGAACCTGGAGGGCGATAAATGATAAGGATGTTAAGCTTGAAAGGGCTGGTAACTGTGACAGCATGGAATTCAAATGAGGAGATAGACAGATGGGTCAGGGGAGAAAGAGAGAATGTCCACTTGGGAGAGATGAGGATTCCAGTGCCACCACCCCGCTGGCTCGATGCTCTAGGGGTATGCGAGAACACGTAGTCAGACGAGGAGAGAGCAGTAGGAGTAGCAGTGTTATCTGTGGTGATCCATGTTTCCGTCAGCACCAGGAAGTCTAGGGACTGGAGGGTAGCATAGGCTGAGATGAACTCAGCCTTGTTGGCCGCAGACCGGCAGTTCCAGAGGCTGCCGGAGACCTGGAACTCCACGTGGGTCGTGCGCGCTGGGACCACCAGGTTAGAGCGGCAGCGGCCACGCGGTGTGGAGCATTTGTATGGCCTGTGCAGAGGAGAGAGAACAGGGATAGGCGGACACATAGTAGACAAGCTACAGAAGAGGCTACGCTAATGCAAATGAGATTGGAGTGACAAGTGGACTACACGTCTCGAATGTTCAGGAAGTTAAGCTTACGTTGCAAAAATGTTATTGACTAAAATGATACAGTACTGCTGGCTGGTGGAGTAGGCTAGCTAGCAGTGGCTGCGTTGTTGACTTTGAACGTGTAGCTGGCTAGGTAACCTCGGTAGTTTCAGTACTACACCTTGTCATGATACAAAGCAACTTTGTAGCTAGCTAGCTAACATAACACTAATCAAGACGTTCCTTGTAGTGTATTTAGTTTCAACAATGCTGCTCGTCGGTAATAGTTGGCTAGGTTAGGAAAAATGGCGTCGCGGGGGACGGAAATAGCTGGCTAGCTAACCTCGATGGCTGGCTAGCTAACAATTATCAATTAACAATTATCAAGCTATGACAAAGACAAATAGGTAGCTCGCTAGGTAACACTGCACTAGTCAAATCGTTCCGTTGTGAAGTATTAGTAACTACAGCGCTGCTAGTCGGTAACGGATGGCTATCTGGCAGTGGGTTAATGATGACTAGGTGTGTTGAGTAAGTCTGGCGCCGCGTCGCGGCTGGCTAGCACACCTCGATAATACTCAAACTCAAGCTACACAATTATCTTAGATACAGAGACAGCACAGACAACTATGTAGCTGGCTAACTAACACTAACACCACACTAATCAAGTCGTTGCGTTGTAATGTAATAGTTTCTGCGGTGCTGTTAGTCGGTAGAAGTTGGCTAGCTAACAGTGATGACTAGCTAGCTAGCAGCTAGCAGTGTTGACTACGTTAGGAGGACGAAGATAGCTAGCCTCGATAATTACTCAGTTACTCTAAACTACACAATTATCTTTGATACAAAGACGGCTATGTAGCTAGCTAAGAAGAATTGCTCAGATCAAACAAATCAAGCCGTTGTAATGTAGCGAAGTGGAATATTACCTGTGGAGCGAAGCGTGGTGCGACTGCTCGCACACTACATCTGGGCCAGTCCTGCTACACACACATCACGAGTACGTCACACACACACCACATCTGGGCCAGCCAGTCCAACCAAACACACACACACACACACACACACACACACACACACACACACACACACACACACTCCTGGTCTTGCTCCATCTGAGCAGGCCCACAGCCTGAAAAGGTGAAAGGTCAGAGGGGGGTGAAATGTTTGCCACAAGACGCATTATTTTTCTGACGCCCTAACCCCTGATCCTCCCAGGTCAGTCCAGATGGTTAGAAACTGCTCTGGACACAGATAAGGCTTATGGGTGAATGAGTTCACAGGAGAGAGACACAGGGATCAATGGAAGTGAATGGCCTTAGAGTGGGCCAATACTAAAATAAATTGAGGTGACTGACTGGTTTTAATTGAGATCAATGGAGATGACTGGTTTTAATGGGAATCAAGAGGTGATTAGGTTTGGAGATCAATTGACTGGTTTCCGGATAGAGCTGATTCTGCCTCAGACAGGCACCATGCTTTCACTGACACACACCCACTGAAATTGTCTCTGTAGTACAACATACCCTGTTGCTGTTTTAAATTTATGATAAAATCATGGAATGGTTTTGAGTACAGTATAAAAACAGGTAGACTCTTTTCAAAACCCCCTCACACACACACACACACACACACACACACACACACACACACACACACACACACACACACACACACACACACACACACACACACACACACACACACACACACACACAGAGATAGCTCTAAGTGCCCTGAGAAAAGCTCTTTATCACTAACGGGGCTAACGGGGCTATTAGTCTGATTAAAGATACCACTCAGCCCTGCAGGATAGCATCAACCCGTGTGTGTGTGTGTGTTTGTTTGTTTGTGCTTGTGTGCTGCTTCAACACGATTAATCTCACTTTTAATCACTCAAGATCGCATCCTCACTTACTGAATCCTTACTTGAGATATATAGTATATGCTTAAGTTTAACATCCATTGGTAGTGGATGAGGTGAGTTACCCCCTAATTAGGGATGGGCATTTGAAATGACTTCACTATTCAAATGATATCATGCATTTTTGGGGATATGCGGATAGTCGAAATACACTTTATATTTTTTTTACTTCAATGGGGACTTGCTCGTGTGACTCAGGAGAGGCGCTCTACTTGTTGTTTCAGCACAGGCAGGTGGAGGAGGGATATGAGAGGAGCAGGGACCGGTGTGTCTGATACGGAGGGAGTGGACTCGCGCAAGTTGGTGTGTCATCTTCAATGCTTGGACATGCCTACCTGGACATATTTCCGCCACTTTTCCCGTAACGGTTTAAACCGCCCTGGCAAAAAAAGTCGATCTCATACATTGTAACATATTCAAGAGTACAAAAACAACATTTCACGACTCAATTTAGTGTTATAAAGATGGCCTCAACTGTACATGTGACATAATGTACAGTTTAAGCTCTTAAATTATTAACTTGTGACGACTGGCTCCTGCCAGCTCTTCACTTGTCACCTGGAAAATCTCTCTCCATTTAGGTCATTGAGGCTAGCATTTGTTGAGCTAGTTGCCATGACACCCATACCTACAAAAGCCAACAAGGATCAAATTAAGATTTTTTTTTTTTACTGCTGGTAGACAGAGATCCTTAGCGGAATGAGAAAATGTGTTTCTCAGCTGGCAGATTTGGAATCATATGCAGACATTGCAATGCGATTCAAGATCAAATCAAATCACATTTTATTGGTCACATACACATGGTTAGCAGATGTCATTTTTTACTTTTTTTTAGCAGATGTTATTGCGAGTGTAGCGAAATGCTTGTACTTCTAGTTCCGACAGTGCAGCAATATCTAACATGTAATCTAACAGAGCGGCATAGACAGTATAAAATACAGTATATACATATGAGATGAGTAATGCAAGATATTAAAACGTTATTAAAGTGGCATTATTAAAGTGACTAGTGATCCATTTATTAAAGTGGCCAATGGCTTGAAGTCTGTATGTAGGCAGCAGCCTCTCTACAGTGGCTTTAGCTTTAGCAGTATGCTTAGAATCATTGTCCTGCTGGAAGGTGAACCTCCGTCCTAGTCTCAAATCTCTGGAAGACTGAAACAGGTTTCCCTCAAGAATTTCCCTGTATTTAGCGCCATCCATCATTCCTTCAATTCTGACCAGTTTCCCAGTCAGTGCAGATGAAAAACATCCCCACAGCATGATGCTGCCACCACCATGCTTCACTGTGGGGATGGTATTCTCGGGTTAATGAGAGGTTTTGGGATTGTGCCAGACATAGCGTTTTTCTTGATAGCCAAAAAGCTCAATATTAGTCTCATCTGACCAGAGTACCTTCTTCAATATGTTTGGGGAGTCTCCCACATGCCTTTTGGCGAACACCAAACGTGTTTGCTTATTTTTTTCTTTAAGCAATGGCTTTTTTCTGGCCACTTTTCTGTAAAACCCAGCTCTGTGGACTGTGCAGCTTAAAGTGGTCTTATGGACAGATACTCCAATCTCCGCTGTGGAACTTTGCAGCTCCTTCAGGGTTACATTTGGTCTCTTTGTTGCCTCTCTGATTAATGCCCTCCTCGCCTGGTTTGTGAGTTTTGGTGGGTGGCCCTCAATTGGCAGGTTTGTTGTGGTGCCATATTCTTAAAATTTTTAAATAATGGATTTAATGGTGCTCCGTGGGATGTTCAAAGTTTTGGATATTTTTTTATAAGCCAACTCTGATCTGTACTTCTCCACAACTTTGTCCCTGACCTGTTTGTAGAGCTCCTTGGTCTTCATGGTGCCACTTGCTTGGTGGAATGGGAATTTGGGCATACCCTTGCTTAGTGGTGTTGCAGACTCTGGGGCCTTTCAGAACAGGTGTATATATACTGCGATCATGTGACACATCATGTGACACTTAGATTGCACACAGGTGGACTTTATTTAACTAATTATGTGACTTCTGAAGATAATTGGTTGCACCAGATCTTATTTAGGGGCTTCATAGCAAAGGGGGTGAATACATATGCATGCACCATTTTTCAATTTTTAAGTTGTTAGAATTTTTGGAAAGTAGATATTTTTTTCAGGGTAAAATGTGTCTTCACCAATTTGGACTATTTTGTGTATGTCCATTACATGAAATCCAAATAAAAATCAATTTAAATTACAGGTTGTAATACAACAAAATTGGAAAAAAAGCCAAAGGGGATGAATACTTTTGCAATGCACTGTAGAAGTAGTTTTTCAGTCTTTCGGTCCCAGCTTTGATGCACCTGTACTGACCTCGCCTTCTGGATGGTAGCGGGGTGAA
This sequence comes from Salmo salar, assembly GCF_965601325.2. Taxonomy (NCBI): domain Eukaryota; kingdom Metazoa; phylum Chordata; class Actinopteri; order Salmoniformes; family Salmonidae; genus Salmo; species Salmo salar. The sequence goes on along the minus strand of NC_138311.1, from coordinate 26,838,268 downwards.
CAGGCAGTGGCTCGGGCGGTTGTTGTACTTGATGATCTTTTTGGCCTTCCTGTGACACCGGGTGCTGTAGATGTCCTGGAGGGCAGGTAGTTTGCCCCCTGTGATGCGTTGTGCAGACTGCACCACCCTCTGGAGAGCCCTGCAGTTGTGGGCGGTGCAGTTGCCGTACCAGGCGGTGATACAGACCAACAGGATGCTCTCAATTGTGCATTGTAAAAGTTTGTGAGGGTTTCAAGATCAATAAATGTTGTTGACAAATTACTTTGATTGATGCATTACAAATGATTTCCATATGATTTGATTGATTCAAATGCCATTCATGGTGCAGTAGACACATTTTACCTTGAAAAAGGTCCAGTAGATGGCAATATTTATCTGATATGAGAAGTTGACAATCTCAGCAGGTCAGTGCAATTCGCCATTGTAACCAGGAAAATGTTTCATTAATAAAACAGAAAGAAAACTAGAGACCGCAGCAATTAGAATAAGCGTCTGAGGTTAGATAACCATTAGCGTTTGTGTCCAGCAGTCGACCACGTGTCAAATATGTTAATACTATAAGAAAATATCACAACAGGAAAAATTGTCACTTGGTGCAGTGTTATAGGACACCTTCAGCTAAACAATCAGCTAGCTAGGCAGTGAGCAGTAAAGAACGTTTTTTTTGTTTGTTGCCAAATTCATGTACTTTGATTTCACGTAAATAGTGTCCGTTTCACAAGACACACTTGTTACTGCGATAGGTTACCTATCATCTCGTCTGGTAGTGTCTGTCTTAACTGCATCAAATCAATATATAAAGAAGCTCATTAGCTACACTAGCCAGCTAAGTTAGCTAGCTAGCAAGGCTAATTGAGACTATTTTTCTGTGCCCCCGCATCTGTCACATTTTTCTTCGTCTGAAGATATAGAGAAATCATCGTCGGAGAAAGTGGACCAATACGCAGCGGGGTTATGTGTACTCATCTTGTTTTTATTATGGATAAAAAGGTCAACCGAAAACAAAACACGTACACAGGAAAAACACGACGATGACTAACAGGCTTGTAAGGCACAAAGCTATACACAGCAATTAATCTCCCACAACTCACAAACCCAAACACATACCTATATATAGGACTCTCAATCAGAGGCAACTAGAAACACCTGCCTCCAATTGAGAGTCCAACACCCAAACCTAAACATAGAAAACTAAACAGAACGTAGAAATACAAACCTAGATCATACCCAAAACCCAGAACTAACAAACCAAACACCCTAATTAACAACCAACCACCCCACCAGTCCACCCCTGTAGAATGTTCAGGGCTGTAGAGCGTCTCTGGGGCCTCCGGACTGTGGGCCGACTCTAGAAGGTCCAGACTGTAGGCAGACTCACTCTGTTCCGGACCGTAGGCAGACTCCTTCGGTTCCGGGCTGTAGGCAGACTCCTTTGGCTCCGGACTGTAGGCAGACTCGCTCGGTTCCGGACCGTAGGTAGACTCCTCCGGTTCCGAGCTGTAGGCAGACTCACACAGTTCTGAGTTATAGGCAATCTCACTTGGTTCCGGACCGTAGGTAGACTCACTTGGTTCCGGACCGTAGGCAGACTCACTCGGTTCTAAGCTGTTGGCAGACTCATTCGGTTCCGGGCTGTAGGCCCTCTCGTTAGGTTCCGGACTGTAGGCTGTCTCACTTGGTTCCGGACTGTAGGCCGTCTTGCTCGGTTCCAGACTGTAGACCCATTCACACCTCTCCGAACTGGGGCCCGTCTCACTCGGTTCTGCACAGTGGGCCGTCTCCCTTGGTTCCGAACTGTAGGCCGTCTCACTCGGTTCCGGGCTTGACACTCTTACCGGATACTCAGGACAGGGTACTGTTGTCGGATACTCTGGACGGGGCACTGTTGCCGAATACTCTGGATGGGGCACTGTCGTTGGATACTCTGGACGGGGCACTGTCTCTGGACACTCTGGACGGGGCACTGTTGTCGGACACTCTGGACGGGGCACTGTTGTCGGACACTCTGGATGAAGCACTGTCGTCGGAAGCTCGAGGCTGGGCTGACGCACTGGAAGCCTGATGCGTGGGGCTGGTAGTGGAAGTACCAGCCTGGGGACACGCACCTCAGGGCTAGTGCGGGGAGCAGGAATCGGCAGAGTAGTACTGGGATTACGCACTGGAAGCCTGATGCGTGGTGCTGGAAGTGCCAGTTTGGGGACACGCACTTCAGGGCTAGTGCGAGGAGCTGGAAATACTGGGCCATGGAGGCGCACAGGCGGTCTTGATCGCACCTCCTGCACAACCCGTCCTGGCTGGATGGAACTAGTAGCCCTGTACGTGCGGAGTGCTGGTACAGGGCGAACTGGGCTGTGCAGGGGCCTGATGGTTACCGTGCGTAGTGCGGGCGTAGGGTAGCTTGGTCCTAGGAGGCGCACCGGTGACCAGACGCGCTGCGCAGGCATCCTCCTACCAGGCTGGATGCCCACTCTAGCACGGCATCTGCGAGGGGCTGGGATCACTCGCACTGGACTGTGCGTGCGTATGGGCGAGATCGTGCGCACTTCTGCAAAACTCAGCGCCCTCCACTCCATACGATTCTCCATATAAGCACGGGGAGCTGGCTTAGGGCTCACCCTTGGCCCAGCCAAACTACCCGTGTGCCCCCCCCCCAAAAAATTATTGGGGGTGCCTCTCGTGCGTCTCCCTCAGCACGTACATAGCCTCGTACCAACGCCTCTCCGCCTTAGCTGCCTCTATTTCCTCCCGTGGGTGACGGTATTCCCCAGCCTGGTGCCAAGGTCCAGCCCCGTCCAGAATTTCTTCCCACGTCCATTTCTCCCGATAGTCCATATCAAATTCCTTATGCTCCTTACCCTGCTGCTTGGTCCTTGTTTGGTGAGAGATTCTGTCACATTTTTCTTCGTCTGAAGATATAGAGAAATCATCGTTGGAGAAAGTGGACCAATACGCAGCGGGGTTATGTGTACTCATCTTCTTTTTATTATGGATAAAAAGGTCAACCGAAAACAAAACACGTACACAGGAAAAACACGACGACAACGACTAACATTTCTATAAGGCACAAAGCTATACACAGCAATTAATCTCCCACAACTCACAAACCCAAACACATACCTATATATAGGACTCTCAATCAGAGGCAACTAGAAACACCTGCCTCCAATTGAGAGTCCAACACCCAAACCTAAACATAGAAAACTAAACAGAACGTAGAAATACAAATCTAGAACATACCCAAAACCCAAAACCCAGAACTAACAAACCAAACACCCTAATTAACAATCAACCACCCCGAACCACATAAAACAAATACCCTCTGCCACGTCCTGACCAAACTACAATTACAAATAATCCATAATACTGGTGAGGACGTGACAGCATCCTTGTCTACAACAACTCCATTCATAGTGAACAACAGCGTACCTGTTGGTTGATACTTGTAGCCTAGTCTTTCTCATTTAGTCATTTTAATTCCGTTATTTTAATTACATTTTGCATTGATTAGAACCGGTGCGTCTTTTATATGCGGCACACCCATATAAACTGTTGTTTTACTCAAATGTACAGTGTAATGTCATAGTCTATCCTTGCATGTAGCAATGTCACAGACAAAGCCGCTCCCATCGAATAACCGTGGCCATCCATACCCCTAATACAATATAAATCAACCTAAGCACCTGTAAAAGAGGTGTATAAGGGTCTTCCTATAAATAAAGGGGCCAATCAGGGTCAACATTTCTAAATGGTTTGATATACATTTAAATATGATTTTCTTGCAGCTTTATGTGAAGTTACAGGAATAAAAGTCTAGGTAAGCACAATGAGACCATATCTCCACCTAGCAACAACAAAACATCTACATGTCATTCAAAATGTCACAAGAAATATGGACACCACATGTTTCTTTGTCATACCTAGTTGCCAGGTATTGTTGTGCTTTAGTCAATTTATAGCCATGGCAAACAATCCTGAAGAATAAAAAAGATAAACAACAGCAATTCTATATTTTTTTTAAAGTTGATATAATAATATATCACAATGGGTTCTGTCCAAAAAATCTTTGACAATAATAATAATAACCAATAATGAAATCATTATAATCAGTAAACTCTTCAAGCATTGTGTGTGAGTCTGAAAACTAGCTCTCAAATTATTGCTTCCTCTGTCCTTGTTTCCTCCACTCCTTGCATCTCCTTGAAAGTGCATTGTAGCCTGAGGGAAGGAACCTTCCCTCCTCTCCCCCAATGTACTTTGAGAGGGAGGTGAGGAATGGGGGAAACAAGGGGATAATCTCAATTGCATTTCCTTGATTCCTCACTTCCTCCCCCCTCGCCTCCTTCTCAAAACCCATTGGATAAGAAGGTGAGAGGGGAAGGAGACAAGAAGAGAGGAAGTGACGAATCAAGGAAATGCAATTGAGATTCTCTCAAGGACAGAGAAAGCAAGTATTTGTCTAGAGCTCCCTGCCTTACCCAGAAGAACAGTCATTGGTCTGTTATAATCAGGTCACATTGTGTGACGTCATGATGTGGGCCAAAAGTTCCATCACATCTGAACAGGCTGAAACAAAACACTTAGCATATTTAACTTCTTTAGGAAAACAGCCCTAATGTTGGAAACAAACATCATTATGTTGTCATCCAGAGTCACATTTAGATATAGCACACAATATTTTACATACAGCAGGTTTTTGAAGGACCAAAGAGTTTGGTCTGCTTTGTGTTTAAATTTTTGCCATGGAAAAAACATTGCAATACTGATATCATCCCGGCCCTATCTCATAGTGTGTGTGTGTGTGTGGAAATATAATAAAAAACAGGAAATCAAGTTTTTAACTGCACTTACCCTTTAACATTTTTAGACAGTGCCAGACTGACTAATGGACTGTGCTACCATAATACCCATGGCCTGTCCAGAAACAACCCCTAGCCCCTACTGCCCTACTAGACACTTGTGGAGATCTGTGAGGGATTGATGGGTGGTGACATGGTGAGAGCTCCACCTTCCCCACCGAAAGGCTTGGTGGAAATTTGGGGATATTGTTTACACCTGTCCAATCCTCTCAGACCTCCACAAGTGTCTAGGGGTAGGGGCTAGGTGTTGCTTCTGGACAGGACCCCACAAACCCTGAGGCGTTGGTTGGATGTTTCATTCCATTTCTATACACACATGAATTTGCACAGGTGTAAACTGGACACACCCACAGCACCTTATCAGGCTGATCAGACAGTTCTGAGTAGTTGAAGACCTTCTGTAAACAATGAAAGGATATATTTACATGTCTACTATTCACACCCTTGCTTTATTCCAGCTAGTTAGATGTGCAACCACTGACTAACTATAGCTAGCAGCATATCTCTAGTCTAGAAATAAAAACAGTTGTTTTGGCTGTATGGCACCATTGAATAAGATTACCCATGGTCAGTTAGGTAGCTAGGATATATCAGTCAGCTAACCATTTACAGTAACAGCAGTTCATTACTAAGTCAATTCACTCGAAATCTTACTTTAACTTGGCAGTGTGGCACAATACGGGCAGCTATTAATAGATTCATGAATTGATAATAGATTCATAGATTCATGGAATGGCGTTAGAAGGGTGAACTCCTACTTTGAAAGGATAGGAAGTGTAGGCTGTGCACTTAACCAATGACAGGCATTCCAAATTTAACCCCACCCCATGTGAAAATCTAAATAATAAGGTATTGTGTTTGTTTTTATATGCAAAAAACGAAAAACAACCCACTTTTTATTTTTCTATTTCTACTCAATAAAGAACAAGTCATTTTCAGGTTCCTGCTTGGTCCATTTTTACTCTGAAAACAAACAGTCAAAACATACACAGACTGTAATCTTACCTCAGGAATCTTGACATAATGTTGTCCACAACATAGGCTAATTATCTTGACTGCTGTGACAACATAGACACCAAAACATTTGTCAATTGTCCAGATCAACATTAATTCCCGTACTTTGGCTGTTGTTCTGTCACGTGCAGTAGCACACCAGCTCTTCATCAATTGACTGTCATTAAAAAAGTAATTTCCTGAATCAGCTGATGTTGTGTGATAATTTCCCCACTTAACTAAACAGTTAAACATCAAATGCGTATCAAACAACTATAATGCATCATTATTGAAGAACTCTGTTAATGACAGGATACATTTTGTTTGATTCATCTTGTTGAAGTTACTCTTTCAAGTTAGAAGCATTCGATTTTGCAATCCATACATTATTTTGGATATGTGTGCCCATGAAAACAGTTTTCACACCGTAACATAGGGAGATACAAAATGTTATGATGTTACAGTACACTTCTGAGGTCTCCATTCAAAAAAGAGTCCGACAGCAATATCCAATATTCAGTATCCATATTCAGTATCCAATATCCAATATCCAACAGAATTCCGTCTTCCACTCTCCTGGCTTACTTGGATACTAGCAGGGGCGCAACTTTCACTGGGGACAGGGGGGACATGCCCCCCCCCCCCCCCACACACACATTCTGAAATAGCATTTTTGTCCCCCCCAGTTTTATCATTGGAATGTGCAAAAACAAAACAAAAAGTTATTCCCCCCCACTTCTAAAACCAAAGTTGCGCCCCTGGATACTAGTATGTCAGTAGCTTAGTACAGGGATAGTTATGAAGGCTAAAACTGACCAATATGATATCCCCTCAGGCCCATTTTGACCAGACTGTGTTTTTCATCTTTTCTTTCATTATGGTTGATGTTCATTTTGACCTTTTGGGTCAGCAAAATAACATGTTTCTGTGTTTCAGAAATTCTAGCCGACTTTTTAATCAACTTGAAGTAGTACAAAAATCTATACTTCATCCCAGGTCAAGTAGCAACCGCCTATTTTGCAGTCCAAGGATATATTGGTGATGTTGAGGCCTGCAGTTTCTTCCTCCTAAAGCCACTATTGAAGATGTGTTATTGTTAAATCAATAGTAAATTTAGCCTCCTACAAGCACAAAGTTAACGACCACTTTAGTGTCTGAGTCAGTGGGAGAAGTCAGATTGATGAAACGTGTCTGGGGAGATGTTCTTCTCATAGAATGAGGTCAAGGAACATTTCCGTCCCCCTTTCTGTAGAAAGGGGTAACACATTTGTTGATTGTTTTCCTTTGGTTTAAAGGCAGTAATACATTTTATGGGGGTTAGGAAATGAAGCAGTTTCAGGAAAGGGCAGGGAGCACAGGTTGCAAACTGTGACATGGATCAACCACAAGCCTATGGTCTATTTAGATCTGTGGTGATAGAGTTATCTAGTCACTGGTGTCACCACGGCAGAATATTTGGCTAAATACTGCCCCCTATTGGATTGACCAACACATTTCAGCTTTCACATGCTAAGCAGAGAGGTGGTAATGAACAACCAAGCCTTTTTATTCAAGCAAGTGTCAAAACACTTCAATGTATTATACTGAAAAAGACTCTTGTGAGTTTAGAGTATTGACATTTATTTTGGCAGCAGAGTGAGCACAATTCAGGGCCACTAAGCCAGCACATATAATTCTAAAGTGCTTTTAAATTTGACCCTTTCTCTCCAGTGTGGTAGTGTGTGTGTGCTTGCCCCGGGGAGCGATTCGCTAATGTCTACATTTCCTGATCCAAAGCCACAAGCATGTCACACAAGACCACAGTGCACTCTGGGGGTTTACAGTATAGAAAGTTTTCCATTAGGATCGGAGAGAAACAGTCTGCATATAAACACAGCAAAAACTTACTGGCCAGTCTAGTTCCTCAAGTACATAACCTCATAACCCAGACAGTGGTGGAGAAATTAAAACTGAACTTACAGATAAAATACTCCAGCTATTTGACAATTACAACTATCATTATCAATAATTACAATTTTTATAGTATTTTCTTTTTTTTTAAAGGGACAAAGATAAAAGGCATGAAGCTGACGTCCCATTAAAGGCTTTATATCCATCAACTCTGGGTGACTGTACTGTACTTGACACAATGTTCTCTAAACAAAGACAGAGGTTAACGTCCACTGGGACAAGAACATCACATTCTCTCCTCACCCCTTCATGTGCACGTGAGTGTGTGTGTGTTGTGTAACTGCCAATATGTCTTACTTAAATAAAAATAATGTGTGTGTGTGTGTGTGTGTGGTGTGTGTGTGTGTGTGTGTGTGTGTGTGTGTGTGTGTGTGTGTGTGTGTGTGTGTGTGTGTGTGTGTGTGTGTGTGTGTGTGTGTGTGTGTGTGTGTGTGTGTGTGGGGGGACTGTCATTTCCCAGCTGGTTCTCTTCCCCTCTCTCGTGGTAACATCCAGAATAAGAAGCTTTGAGTTTTTCACAATGCAGGGGTACAGAGTCATAAAACCATTGACCTGTGATGTCAGAACGGTTGCATGTGAGATCCATGTGTCTATGAGGGCCAAAGCGCATCTTTAAACTTTCCCTCTCTCCCCCTGACAGGTAGTGTGTGTCTGATGTTTAGGATCACTCCATCCTCTCTCTATCAATCATCTCTGTAGCACTCTGAAGCAATGCCAGAAGAATGTAGGATCTGATGGCTGTGGATGGATGGCAAACGCAGGTGTGTGTGTGCGTGCGTGAATGTGATATGCATAAACTGCAAACTTCTCTCTACCTTGCAAGCATACTGTATCCATCTCACAGAAATACGCATCAGTCTCACATGTGAGTGTGCAAACACACATGCAAAAAGACACACCAGTGGAATTTCAAATGCTTCCCCTATCCAGAGATTGACCTTCCGTCAAGAGAATTTAGTACAATCTTAATTTTGCAGTAGAGGTCTCACACACCATTTTATATCTTCACTCCACATTTCATTACATCAGACTGACATCCAAATGGACTCTGCTTTGCTTTCCACACTTGAGTCCATGTTACCCTGTTGTGATTGACAGGCATACTCTACTTGGAAAAAGAGAGGTCTACAGTCAGAAAGAGTGATTTTAAGTATGTTTAAAGCCAAGAGACTGCATCCAGCCCCCACGGGGGGTCAGCACAGAAAAGAAATGTATGAAATGTATGCATTCACTACTGTAAGTCGCTCTGGATAAGAGCGTCTGCTAAATGACTAAAATGTAAATGTAAATGTAAAATAACCAGTAAAATGATTGGGAATCGTAAAGAGATAAATTACCCTCTGACAGGGCAGTTTAACCAAAATAATAACAATAAATAAGGGACATTTCATATGCATTAGTTATATTAGTATGGGAGAACGAAGCACTAGCCATGCATGTGTGGAACTCCACAGGCCAGAAGTGGGAACTCTCCAAAGACAAGAAACAGAGAGAGACAAACTACACATATAACTGTTTCATAAGCGGATGAAAGCCTTTAGAATGTCTAACCATTGTATCAAATTATCAATATTACAGTATTAGACTAGTAAAACCTACAAAGCAAACCTCTTGTGCAAGGTGACTCATCACAATGGCAGCCAGCTTGTTAAGTCCTATGAATTGTGATTTTCTCTCATACAGTTTCAAAGGTAGGAGAAGGTTCACAACGTTCACCATAGACATTTCCTGGAATGTATCCCAATAGCTCCATTTCCTAATAACTTTTCCTTCATGCACACTAATTTGAAAGAATTGGAGAAGTCATAGCAATATGGTGGAGAAGAGTAGACCTTTCTGGTACTTCCACCTATTGGTGGCCATGAAGGGAGAGTGACAAGGATAACCAACCTAAATATTTACCTCTTTCTGACAGTAGTTCAAACAAATGCCTCAAAAGATCGAAGGGAAGTGGAAAGTAGAAAAGGTCGATATTTAAAAAGGTTTTCAATTCTCTATTAGTCATGTCTTTAAATACAAACAGCCGTCACAGGTGAAAACTCAATGTTTGCTGTTATATGTTTTTTTAACTTCATTGCTCATGACTTTTTCCTCCGGTGCCATACCATGAACAGAATACTATAAAACATCATATCTGTGAAAACTGCCTCACCCCCAAGATTCCATAAAACCCTGCTTCTCTGAGGGCCGCTGAATCCTAACTTGATGTCAGCTAACTTGAGTGAATGTGCATAGAGTATTAGAGATTCAACCTAAGACTACCCGGGATCAGAATAATAAACCACATTAATAGGCATAAACAGCTCCCCTACATATCAACATATGACTTCATAAGGGTCACGAGGGTTCAGCTAATTCCTTTTGCTTTGTTTTCCCATCAGAGCTGACTCAGTAGTCCACAGCGCATAAAGCAGCGCTGAGATTTGCTTTGAGCCTTTGATCTCTGTGGTAATGGTTTGCTGTCTGAAACGTAACTCGGACTCATGCCACTAATATAAGCAGAAAACCTAATTAAGATATGTTCTTGGCCTCAGATTTAAGAAGTCCTGATGTAGTATATATTGTCCTAGACTTATGGCATAGAAACTAGGCCTAAATAATTGTACACCGACTTATTTGAAGTTAATAGCCTTCATGATTCAAACAATTTCATGTGAACAAATCATACAGTTGAACGTTTCCTAATCTGCATGACTGCAGCAAGTGTTTACTAAATAAGCAATAATTATTGTAAAGTTGGGAGGGCCAAGTTTTTCCCGTTGTTGTGTTGCTTCTGAATATTCGAGATCCTGGAACAAAGGCTGTTGTTGGGTTCTGGAACTTCTGCTCTTGTAACCAAAGGTGTTGTTTTGTTCTAGAACTGTATCTGGAACCAAGAGTGTTGCTCCAAACAGGTGCACTGCTGCAGTGGTTCCCAAAATGTGCCCCCCCCCCCCACCCTCCCTGCATCATCAGTTCTTGTTGTTATGTTAGTCATTGCATACCTTAGAGAGAACTTGTAAGAAATATCCAGATCAACGAGCCCATGTTAGCTAACATTGTTTTAATTAGGTTTTTTAGCACATAGTTATTGTTGTAATTTTTGTGTCACTCAAATATCACATTCATACACATTAAACATGGAAAAATGCATAAAATTGCAAGAAAATGTGCTTTAAAACATTTTCTTTGCACCCCACAACAAAATGTGTAGAATTGCAGGAAATAAACTTTAAACCTGCACAATTCTCTCCACCAACAAGAGAGGTGTGAACAGTTTGTGTGAACAGTACTTGTGTCCATAGAAGTAGACGTGGTGCGTGTGAGCGCGTGTGCGTGCGCAGGGGGGGGGGGGGGGGGGGGGGGGGGGGGGTGTTCTCCAGTGCTGGAAGGGGGGCCCGAGTTAACATTTTGGGAACCCCTGCTCTACTGGACAACCGTTCCAATATGTCAGACACATTTACTAGCTCTCCATAGAGGCAGAAAGAGAGAGAGAGAAAAGTTATGAACTCCTGCTGAGAAAGAGGTAACTGAGCCATTTTCTAACAGAGGAGAGGTGAAGAGAACGGGTGGTGATGATACTTTTTTTCCATTTAGTGAGGAGTTGATCAGAAAACTGCCAGAGGAAACCTGGGTGATTCTCATGAAACCAGTTTTACCATGGCAGTAGCAAACTGAGTTAGAAAACCATGATGTATCTTCAACAGGCCATCGGGACATCAGACTGCTAAACACCAATCACTAACCGAGAGAGGCTGCTGCCTACATTGAGACCCAATCACTGCCACTCAAATAAATGGATCACTAGTCACGTTATACAATGCACTCTAAATAATGGCACTTTAATAATGTTTACATATCTTACATTACTCATATCACATGCATATCACATGTATACCGCCTATGCCGCTTGGCCATACCTAGTTTATGGCACAGTGTCTTATTTTAAATAAATTCTAAATTTCCACCTGAATTTTAAAAATGTTCTCCTTAAATTCTCATTACCGAAATGCGTCCAGATTAAATTGTCAGATAATTTTAGAACATTTTACTTTAGAAAAACCTAACTTATTTGAATAAAACACAAAATATGTTGCTATAGTATGTCTATAAATAATAAAAATGGTATACTAGTTGAATTTTTTCAAGTATTTCAAGTCACCCATGATGGATCATCTGGAAGAGTATTCCTTATTTCCTTTAAATTCTTCACTTATATGCCTTCAGAATGAGGAACTTATTCTGAAACACCCTTTTTACTACACTTTACCTTCTCATTACCAAAATAACAAAAAAGCTCAAATTGGGAAAAACTTAGAGAACCGTTACTTTACCAACATTGAGGCATGAATGGGCTTTAGTGATTTGCTGGCTGACACATTATGGCTGTCATCTATTACTTGCAGATTGAGCTAAGGCCTCATTAACGAAACACACATTTCTCATTATTTTTAAGTACGTTTTGGTAATGAGAAGCTTAATTTCGGTAATAATACTAAGCTAATACTAATGTATAGTCAATGGGTGTGCTGTGCTGGTATCTTTAAATATTTACTAGCACTGCTTACACCTATTGTATAGATTTTGTAAAACATCAGTTATTTTATAAATTAGGGATTGTCAAGAAATATAGGTGTATAAAACCCATTTAATTTACTTAAAGCCACAATCTGGGGTTTGTGTTTCAACAAGGAGCAACCACTGCACCTAAAGGAGGATATCCCCCATTTTTTAAATGTGTACCTGTTTTAGAATATAACAATATTGTCGTTTGATATCCCAAGAAGGTTTTTGGTCCATATCCCACATATTTAGATATTCTATAGGAATATCATGTTATGCCATTTGCCCATAGGATCCCATTCAATTTAGAAACCATCTAAAATACCTTAGAACCACACATATCCATGTCCTAACACAAAAAAATTGTAATACATAATTACAGTACTTATACTTATGCTAAAATAGTATTTTACTATTTTAATAAATTGCATTAAGATCAAATAAAGAAACATTATCAACACTTGAAACGTGAATTGTCATAACACCATAAGCACGCATAAAAATGTGTTTACATGCAACAGAAATGATGAATCATGAAATAGATTAGAAAATCATTATTTACATTGTTAAACGTGGCTTTTTAAACTGAGTGCGTCTAGCTAGCTAGCTAGAGTGGGCAATGGACATAAGTGTTGACGTATCATAACTCAGGCTACGCTTTCTACGGTGATTAGTCAACAACGACGTTACCGCTTCAGAAATAGAACAGATTTATATTTTCTCCACCTCGCTTGAGCAGCCATCACTGGCACATTGAAAATGAATGAGCCACCCTGCCCACCACAAGCTGTCTGTTAGTGCCTTTATGCAAGTCATTTGGGATTAACCAATGACACAGTTTGATGATTTATTGGGTTACTAGTAGTTTTTCAATGGCAAACTATGCAACACTCATTATCATTACCGTAACACACCGACATTTAGGAAATATTAGGAAAAATGAAATGTATACTTAAGTAATTTGAGATTAACCCGATAGGGTGCCTTTTGATCTTTATCCAAATATGTGTACATATTACAGTCGTGGACAAAAGTTTTGAGAATGACACCAATATTAATTTCCACAAAGTTTGCTGCTTCAGTGTCTTTAGATATTTTTGTCAGATGTTAATATGGAATACTGAAGTATAATTACAAGCATTTCATAAGTGTCAAAGGCTTTTATTGACAATTACATGAAGTTGATGCAAAGAGTCAATATTTGCAGTGTTGACCCTTCTTTTTCAAGACCTCTGCAATCTGCCCTGGAATGCTGTCAATTAACTTCTGGGCCACATCCTGACTGATGGCAGCCCATTCTTGCATAATCAATGCTTGGAGTTTGTCAGAATTGGTGGGTTTTTGTTTGTCCACCCGCCTCTTGAGGATTGACCACAAGTTCTCAATGGGATTAAGGTCTGGGGAGTTTCCTGGCCATGGACCCAAAATATCAATGTTTTGTTCCCCGAGCCACTTAGTTATCACTTTTGCCTTATGGCAAGGTGCTCCATCATGCTGGAAAAGGCATTGTTCGTCACCAAACTGTTCCTAGATGGTTGGGAGAAGTTGCTCTCGGAGGATGTGTTGGTACCATTCTTTATTCATGGCTGTGTTCTTAGGCAAAATTGTGTCTGAGCTCACTCCCTTGGCTGAGAAGCAACCCCACACATGAATGGTCTCAGGATGCTTTACTGTTGACATGACACAGGACTGATGGTAGCCGGACAAGCTTTTTTCCCCAATGCCCCAAACAATCGGAAAGGGTTTTCATCAGAGAAAATGACTTTATCCCAGTCCTCAGCAGTCCAATCCCTGAACCTTTTGCAGAGTATCAGTCTGTCCCTGATGTTTATCCTGGAGAGAAGTGGCTTCTTTGCTGCCCTTCTTGACACCAGGCCATCCTCCAAAAGTCTTCGCCTCACTGTGCGTGCAGATGCACTCACACCTGCCTGCTGCCATTCCTGAGCAAGCTCTGTACTGGTGGTGCCCCGATCCCGCAGCTGAATCAACTTTAGGAGACGGTCCTGGCGCTTGCTGGACTTTCTTGGGTGCCCTGAAGCCTTCTTCACAACAATTGAACCACTCTCCTTGAAGTTCTTGATGATCTGATAAATGGTTGATTTAGGTGCAATCTTACTGGCAGCAATATCCTTGCCTGTGAAGCCCTTTTTGTGCAAAGCAATGATGACGGCACTTGTTTCCTTGCAGGTAACCATGATTGACAGAGGAAGAACAATGATTCCAAGCACCATCCTACTTTTGAAGCTTCCAGTCTGTTATTCCAGCTCAATCAGCATGACAGAGTGATCTCCAGCCTTGTCCTCGTCAACACTCACACCAGTGTTAACAAGAGAATCACTGACATGATGTCAGCTGGTCCTTTTGTGGCAGGGCTGAAATGCAGTGGAAATGTTTTTTGGGGGGCTTCAGTTCATTTGCATGGCAAAGAGGGACTTTACAATTAATTGCAATTCATCTGATCACTCTTCATAACATTCGGGAGTATATGCAAATTGCCATCATACAAACTGAGGTAGCAGACTTTGTGAAAATTAATATTTGTGTCATTCTCAAAACCTTTGGCCACGACTGTACTTGTACAAGTAATTGACAAAAAACAAGATTCAGAAAAGGTTGTGTGTTGCGGTATTGAGAAATTACAAAATCATTTTAATAACTTTCAGTGTTATTTTTAACTGAGGCCTTTTCATTAAATGAGCGGTGTTAAAAAATATTATAAATTGATTTGTTTATAACTTTTTGGGACTTTGAAAACTTTTGCAGTAATGCTAATTATCAATAAACATAATTAGGAAATATATCAATACAGATCTTAGTGATCCAAGAGGAATTATGGTGAAAAATGTTGTTTGTTTTCTCTCAATGTTTTTTGTCTAGTGCCAGATTCTTGAGAATCATCCACTACCCAGTCATCCTCCCTAGGAAGTAACCACCGTAGGGCATAACCTTAATGACCATGGCACCTAGCCACCTAACCTGAGTAGGAGGGAACCTTAATCTGAACCTAGGCCTCCCACAACAGGTGGATATTATCGGGCTATTGGGAGTGAATGGGTAGACACAGGTTGGACAAGTCAGGCCCTTTCTGAGACATTTATTAATGGTTTATTAAACATGTACTAATCCTCTCCATGGTTTATTAGCTTAATGGTTACATAACATGGTTCAGAATGTCAGTGAATAAATGTGCATTCATAGACTGAAGTCATGTTTATATTAATCAAGCTTTTAAATGGCATCTGGGTTTGAGGGGATATTTAATAAGAGGGCAGGCGAGTGGTGAAAGTGTGTGTGAGTGTATCACCATGTCAAATATAGGAGTTATTTAATGGGTGGGTGGTGAAAGGGTGTGTGTACACACTTGTGACCATGTTTTCAATCCAAAGTGTTAATTATTTTTTATCCCGGTGCAGCCGGTGGCCTTCCGTGTAGACGGGGCAGACAGGCGAGACGTGGGTAGCTCTCCATGGTTAAGAAAATAAACCAAGGAGCCAATGGGCACGTGGCGCTGCCAGTCTGTCTGCAAGGGGAAAGCCCTCAACTGGACACTTACAATTAGGTGTGTGTTGTGTATGCGCAAATTAGTCTGCATTTGTCTAAGAGATTAAGCCTATGTCCATACGTGTGTAAGCATGAGTGCATATCTGTGAGTGTGTCCAGATGAGCACTTAGGCCTAGCTTAAGTGCTGTGTATGCATGCAGACATCATTAGGCATAGGGAACAGAGAAGTGCACGTAGTGGGCTAGCAGGATGGACGGGGCAAGAGAGCATGATCTAGTCCAAAGGAAACAAAAATCAAGTCAACAGAGAATATCAGCCAAAATAATCATACCTGTAAAAGTGTTCAGCTCAAAACCTCAAAATGTGTCTGCTCACAATGTAGGCATGTGTGTGTGTGGTGTGTGTGTGTGTGTGTGTGTGTGTGTGTGTGTGTGGTGTGTGTGTGTGTGTGTGTGTGTGTGTGTGTGTGTGTGTGTGTGTGTGTGTGTGTGTGTGTGTGTAGACCTCAGCTGTGTGTGTCCTCCAAGATGATACCTGTGTGGCTGTGAGTCGTAGGTTTCAAGTACTTGCTGTAAGAATGGGAACTCATAAAAGGCCTCTGTGTTACTTTATCATTCCTTCCATCCCAGTAAACCAGTGGAGGGATGAATGCCAGAAAGAAAAGGGAGTCCAGATTGGGCTTCTGCTATCCGAGATCCTTGGGACGTCCCTACCCTAAAACATAACTCTAACCTTAACCCTTACCCTAACTTTAAGCATAACCCTTAACTAACCCTAACCATAACCCTTACCTAACCCTAACCCTAACCTTAACCATAACCCTAACCTTAACCATAACCCTAACCTTAACCATAACCCTTACCTAACCATAACCCTAACCTTAACCATAACCCTAACCTTAACCATAACCCTTATCTAACCCTAAACCTTTTACATTTAAATTTCAATGGGGTGATGTCAGAGTTGGGACGTTCCAAAGATTCCATTTAGACTTTTCTGTCCAGATAGCTCCATCTGTCTTAGTAATTGATACGGAGAGGATCACAACTCAGATAGGCAGACAGCTCTCGCACACGCACACACGCACGCACGCACGCACGCACGCACACACACACACACACACACACACACACACACACACACACACACACACACACACACACACACACACACACACACACACACACACACACACACACACACACACACACACACACACACACACACACACACACACACACACACACACACACACACACACACACACACGCATGCACAATCACCTTCCCTATAACCTATAATCCACCTTTCCTATAAGCCATTCTGTTTGTTTCGCTTGTTTAGAAAGATGGGCTGTTTTGATGACAACATCCAGCTGTTGCCTAAATCCTCACTCCCCCATTCTTGTGTAGGAACATCTGACTCATCTCTCACTGTTGTAGAACTCTGAAAACACTTGTCCTGTTTGTAGTGTAATTTTTGTTTGTGTACATGCATGTGTGTTAGCAGGCCTATCATGTGTGCATAATGCATACGTGTGCTTTCTGTGTATGCGCCCATCTACTGGCTACGTTTGGGACACACAGCTGTGTGTGTGAGCCTTTAAAATCCTGAATATAGTTAACGCGTTGGCTGTGTATTAAAATGATTCTCTATATAGATATAGATTGGGATCTGCAGAGATACTATTAGGCCTGGATATCAGACTTAATATAATCTGCGGTTGGACCAGCATTGTTTGCTGTTGCTGTAACCTGTTGGGAGTCAGCTTTGAGACACACACACACACACACACACACACACACACACACACACACACACACACACACACACACACACACACACACACACACACACACACACACACACACACACACACACACACACACACACACACACACACACAACGGTTCATCTCCTCATATGGTCAGTAATTAAGCCCTTGGTCTCTGGCACGCTCCTTATGCCTGCCAAGCCGTCAGCCAGACCTCCCAGTCAATTATGTGCTAACAGAGAAACTATGAGATGACATAAGGGTGACATAAGCAACATAAGCAAACATGCTAAAGCTATTTTTTTTTGCCCTGGGCGGCTGGTTATGACAAGTTGCCTAACAGTTTACATTAGTTGTAATAGAATCATCAAACATGTAACTGATACACACAAAGCACTCGTTCATTGATTCAAACAAGAAATAGGCTTACTTGAGTGCTCAGCTTCAAATTATATCACCATCTATTGTCACTGCACTAACCTCCCTTCACTGCCTCCCTATTCTCCTTCGCCACTCTTGTACTACCTCTCCATGTCCATAAATCTCTCCCTCGCTATTCTTCCCAGGTGGCTCCACAGATACGTTCCCGTAGCAACAGCCCCAACATGGCTGCCTGGAACGGCAATGGTTCACAGAACTCCGTGGCCCACCTCGACCCCCTCAAGGGCACCGTCCTGAGGGACAACATGGGGGGAGGAAAGGGGGGAGAGAGGAGGAAAGACCTGTCCAGGGATGACCTTGTGTTCCTCCTCAGTATAATGGAGGGAGAGCTGCAGGTGAGGACAGGACAGAACAGTTGCGTTCTAGTATTTCTGGATCTAGGTATACAGTAGATGTTTCATCCACAATCATGACCGCTGTGCCCTATAAGCTAACAAGATCAGGATGGTAGTATGCGGGCTAGTAATCCATAGCTCAGACTTGGCCAAACCACACTAGGGCCAAATCCTTATATGCATAAATGCGAGTGTTACATCGCACATTGACATCGTCAATGGGAGATTTGCTCCGAACTGAGTTGAGACCAGCTGTAGATGAGCTGTAGAGGAAACAGAATGAATCAGACTAATAAAAGAGCCTATTGTGACTAACTAAAACCATGAGTAAAACACTCCTAGACATGCCTCGCAGAACGTGACACACACACAGCCTACACCGCAGCTGCATAAGAAAGACTTGGGAGTGCAATCTCTTTTTCATCTCTATCATTCTGCATCCCTCTTTTTTATTCTATCTGTCCATCCCACCAGGCCAGAGATGAGGTGATCACGGTCCTGAAAGCAGAGAAGATGGATCTGGCTCTGTTGGAGGCCCAGTATGGCTTTCTCACCCCAGTAGAAGTGCTCAGGGCCCTGCAGAGAGACTCACTCCAGGCCCAGGCTTCTGAGGCCCAGGAGGCCCCACAGCAGGATGTCTACGAGAAACCCATGGCTGAGGTAACAGGAGATTAACACTAAGATTGAAAACACAGCCACTGTTAAAACCACCAGTCACACATAGGCTTGTATAGGCTTTAAGGCATGGGTTTTGAAGTAGAAAGCTAATGATAAACCATTGACCCTTTGCCCGTTTCCAACAACGCAATGAGAGCCACGGTGTCTTCAGCCCTGTCTTCATGTCCTTCTCTCTCTTTCTGTGTTAGCTGGACCGGCTGGTGGAGACTGGAAAGCAGAGCTACAGGCGGATGCTGGAGCAGCTGCTGCAGGTGGAGTGCTCCCACAGTGACGTCCTCTGCAGGCTGGAGGAGCAGGACCAGCAGCACCGTGCCTTCCTGCAGCGCAGCAATGACCTCACCTGTCTACTGGAGCATGACCGCGAGAGGTCAGTGACACCCACTGACCGCAACAGGACCCGTGTTGGAAATGCTACCTAGGCTAAGAGCAGGGGCTCTACCATATTAGGCTAATCTATCCTATCAGATCAGAGGTCACATAGGGAAAGAGATCAGAGGACAAAGGAGATTATCTAAGGACATTGGAACCAGTCCATCTGTACCCTGTAATGTAATATAGTTTAAGGGCTACAGATTCCTCTGTTGCAACCAAGAGAGTAGTCTCTATAATGATTTCCATGGCTGAGTGAGTGTGTAGGGCCACTGTGACCACAATGTGTTCATATACGCAGCAGTGTAGTGCTGCTGACCTCAGGCCTGTACTTATAGCTACTATCCTCACTCACGGACCATTACCCCTGCTCACTCCTTAAGCACTCTCAGTCCCTCAGAAACACACATGTTAGCACGCACACACACACACACACACACACACACACACACACACACACACACACTCTCGCATTTGCAACCCTTTGACAATTGTTTTATTGGTCGCTATTGGGCCAGTGAAACAAATGTAGCTAGTCACGACAGTTCGGTTCGCAATTTGATAATTTTTTTAATTATCATGATTTATTCAAACAGTAATGTGCATTTGATCAGAAATGCCCCTGTTCTGCTATCGGCTGCGGTGTGAGCGAGCCACTCCCTCGTGCACGGAGGAGAGAGAGGAGCATTCTAAAAAGCACAACCATATGACCGTTGCTCAAAATGCAATTGTGGGAAAAATACAGTTTTCAAAGCAACTTCTGTTGTTCTAGTTACAGAGAGGATAGTCACTGCTTGCTGTGAGTATATTATATCATTTATTTATCACCTCTCAATATTGAGCTCATAACACTGCTTTACAACTGGAGTGGGCTAAATAGCACAGGAGGCTGCTGAGGCTCATAATGATGGCCGGAAAGAAGCAAATGGAATGGCATCGATTTATTTGGCTCCAGCCATTACCACGAGCCCGTTTTCTCCATTTAAGGTGCCACCTGTGCTACATAGTATATGGTGTTGATACATCCCGCGGAGCAGAGTGGGCCATTTGTGGTGAATAGGCCTACATCAAGTAGTCTGTATAGACCTAGTGCTGGAAAGTTTCTGTAGGACATTACATTTACTGATAGATGATTCAATTAGCCTACATGGTTATCTAGCAACGTTGTCATATTTAAAGTTGGCAATCTAGCTAAGTGTTTTGAGTTCCTACTTCCTCAGGAGGTGAATAATATAATATATTATTTTCCATGCTAAATGTAAATCTGCTGCTGATGGAGCTCTCTGAGCTGGATCTGTCTGAGCTGACTTCAGTGTGTGTGTGTGTGTGTTAGGGGTGTAACGGTTCACCAAACCCACAGTTCCGTACCTATTGCAATTTTGGGGTCACGGTTCGGTTCAGGTACAGCGGGAAAATGAAATGCCATTCACAAGGTTCAGCATTCACAATGTTCCTTGCATTGTCTGTTGTGACCGGATTGTTATGTTGGGCCGCTCAAGTTTCCACTCTGATGGTGCTTTCGTAACCATGCGGGAGGTGGGAATTTAACAGTTGTGAAGTCTTAAATACCAGTTGGATGCGTTTAAGTGATTTGAACCCGTTGAAAAATGATGATTTGCTAATGGCCAACAGGCTGTCAACTATAAACTTAAAGTACAGCTATCATGCTTGTAAACAAATTCTAGAGTTCAAAAACCATATTAATAGATTGCTTTTTATAAATTATGTTTTGTTGCATTTTACTGCCGAAAATGCTGTTGTAGAGGCCATTTCCTTAAAAGGTGAAGTCAGAGGTCACCATGTGTGAGAAGTGAGTGCTCAGAATGATAAGACAACTTTCCCATTAGTAATTACCAGTTTAAGGGCCGTTCAAGTGGATTTTTCCTTGTTATATGTGGTAAATTCCCACTTGGTTACAAATCCACCATGACCCTACCTCCTTCAGTGCCAGTTGCCACTCTCATAAAGGGCAGCAGTGGCGGTCAGTGCTGTTTAAAATGAGGGAGGACAATTTTCTTTTCATGAGCATGGCCTTATTTCTATTACAGCATATCAGATGACTCTCCTTCATATTCCATTCACCAAGTTCAATGTAGCAGCAATAGTTTTAGGCTACTACATGATACAAAATGTTTCCCTGTACCCATCACGAGGTTGCTACAATCTAGCCTATGAATTAATGTTTACAACATAGGTGTACACATGTCAAGATAAATATTTGAGTTGCAAACTAGAGTTTCTATTGGACAAATTCAGGTATGTTTATTCCCGTTTTGTTCCGTTTGCTTCTGTTTAAGAAACATTTTTCAACAGAATCGGCGGAATGAATACACCCCTGAGCACGAGTAAACACAGTTCACTTTCATGGCAGCCACGTCCTATGCGCTCTCCTCTCACCACTTCCCTTTGCTTGTGGACTTCACTGCACAACACATCAGCTGTATGTGACCAGGCAAAAAACCTTTCCAAGCCAAACCACTACTGTACACACAGGCTACATCATTGTCACCATATTAGCAGTGGTGTAAAGTACTTAAGTAAAAATACTTTGAAGTACTACTTAAGTAGTTGTTTTGGGTATCTGTAATTTACTTGACTATTTATATATATTTTTTCCAACTTTTACTTTCACTTAATTCCTAAAGAAAACAATATACTTTTTACTCCACACATTTATCCTGACACCCGAAGGTCCTCATTATATTTTGAATGCTTAGCAGGACAGGAAAATGCTCCAATTCATGCACTTATCAAGAAAACATCCCTACTGCTTCTGATCTGGCAGACTCACTAAACACAAATACTTTGTTTGTAAATTATGTCTGAGTGTTGGAGTGTGCCCTGGGCTATCTGTAAAAAAACTTTTTTTTAAATGTGCCTTTTGGTTTACTTAATATAAGCAATTTGAAATTATTTATACTTTTACTTTTTGCAATTACATTTACTATTGATACTTAAGTATATTTAAAAACCAAATACTTTGAGACTTTTACTGACGTAGTATTTTACCGGGTGACTTTCACTTTCACTTCAGTCATTTTCTATTAACGTATATTTACTTTTATATACCTATATACCTATGACAATTAGGTACTTTTTCCACCACTGAGCTAAAGTAACATCCTAGTCAGCATAGTTAATAGAACTAACTCGTTAGTAAACCCGCTACAATCATGCAGTAATGTTACAGTGTACAGTCAGTCAGTAAGCAGTTACACCGGCAGGCAATAAATTAGTAATACCAAAAGCTTACCTTTCTGTGCCCAATAATATTTGTACCATGTTTTGTGCCTCTACCATGTTGTGTTTCTACCATGTTGTGTTGCTACCATGCTGTGTTGTCATGTGTTGCTATGTTGTTGTCTTAGGTTTCTCTTTATGTAGTGTTGTCTCGTCATGATGTGTGTTTTAATCCCACCCTTTTGGTAGACCTATTTGTAAATATGAATTTGTTCTTAACTGACTTGCCTAGTTAAATAAAGTAAAACACCATGGTTGTAACAATGTACACTGAGAGTCTGGAAGCAAGTTCAGGGAGAGAATACATTTAATAACTAAACCAACAAAACAAGAACCACTAACAGCACACCGACATGAAACAGAAACAATAACACCTGGGGAAGGAACCAAAGGGAGTGAGATAAATAGGGCAGGTAATCAAGGAGGTGATGGAGTCCGGGTGAGTGTCAATAAGCACTGGTACGCGTGACGATGGTGACAGGTGTGCGTAATTAATCAGCAGTCTGGTGACCTAGAGACCAAAGAGGGAGTATATGTGACAACGGCCCTACCCTACAGTGTGCTGTTGAGGCTACTGTAGACCTTTGCAAAATAGTGTTTTAATCAGTTATTTGGTGACATGTGATTATATTTAGTGTAGTTTTATCTAAAAAGGATCCATTTTTAAATGTTTTACAATAAAAATAAAAATAAATCACTGAGGATGGTCCTCCCCTTCCTCCTCTGAGGAGCCTCCACTGGTCTGTAGCACCGTACATCTCCCACTACCACTTGGGGTAATGTGATGGTCTGTCACTGCTCAAGTTCCAATGCAGCTGTTTTTATCTCAATATCAAATCATTTCAGGGTAACACATTTTTTTATTTAACCTTTATTTAACTAGGCAAGTCAGTTAAAAACAAATTCTTATTTACAATGACAGCCTACTCCAGACAACACTGGGCCAATTGTGCACCGCCCTATGGGTCTCCCAATCAAGGCCAGATGTGATACAGCCTGTATTTGAACCAGGGACTGTAGTGAAGCTACGTGCACTGAGATGCAGTGCTTTAGACCCACTGCACCACTCAGGAGTTCCTCTGTAGAGATGGGAGAACCTTCCAGAAGGACAACAATCAAATCTATTAAGAAATTATTTTCAGGGAAATTGATATGAAGTAATGTGAAATATGAAGGAATCATTTAAGATTACATTTTTTACTGTCGACCGTATGAATGTGTTGTGCATTAAGATTTTTGAAAAAAACATTACTTATTTTTTAAGTCTTTATTTCTCTTCGTACAATCTGTGAACTCACAGAAACACACACACTGACCTCGGGCCAGCCTTCCCTACTGATGTCCTAACCTTTAACAACACACAAGTTAAACTGGTCCAGGATCAGATTTGGTGTTCAGGACAGGGAGTGAGCTGACAAATTATCTCCTCACATCCATTACTATAGACGTGACTAATCAAACACAGATACAGTACATGGGGGCTGGGATTAAAAATAAAAAAATAAAAAAAATATCGGACAATACACACCTCACGACAGAGACAACACAACATTACATAAAGAGAGAATTAAGTACCTTACTGTGATTGTTTTAAAATAAATTGGTAAAAAAAAAATATATATAAAAGAAATAGCTTCTCAGCAAAGAGTAATTTCTCAAGCAAGAATTTAGCTAGGACTGTCTGGGAGTGGTCTGAGTGGGGAGGGAAAAACTGTCAACTAGATGTAAGCTACTGTAGCTGTTAGAGGTTTGGAACTCTCTTATTGGTCTATTACTTAATTTACTGCCTGGTGATGTCACTGTATCCCAGCAAAACAGGGATTTTCAATGTATTTTTAAACAGCTCATACACTACACGGGCATTGGCATAATTTTCACAATTGTACAGTATTATTCCAACTGCACAGTGTAGAAATATACTGTATATAAAACACAGGAAAAAAATGAGGTGCTATAAATAAAATATCCTACCTATCGCTCTTATAATTTCTTTGGTCGGGTCAGAATCAGCTGCCAAGAGCTGCTTGAATGCAGAGAGGAGACGATGTTGTACTGTTGCTTCTTTGTGTTTCTATCTTGCTCCAGTATACTGGGGGGATTTCGGAGTAAATGTGTCAACATATTTGAGGTGTTAGCAGTTGCATAGGCTATTCTCCTTGAGTGTGGCGGTATACTGTTAACATTTTACCCATAACACTTTATCCATCGCCTTTGTAATCTACTGGGAAGCCACAATGTTCCCAAACTGGAAATTTAAACGATGGAGGATCCTCCAATTCTAGTTTATCGACCCCGACACTCGTCATCATACAGAACTAGTTCCCGGCTGCGCCTCATTAAAGGACAGTTTGAAATGTGTCAATTAAGATGTGAATTCTGATTACAATGTGCGCATAGACTCTAGTTGTTTTAACAGAATAGCCTGAAATGTTTTTTCAGCTCAGACTTATTCAAGAGGCATAGGTCTACAACGCAGCGTAGTCATAGCATACAGGCCTTGTTTTTAATTTCGGAAATCTTTTTTTATGTATTCATTTGGGTTCACAGTGCGGACCGAACGAGGTCCCCATACCGGATGGTTCGTACACCACTAGTGTGTATGTGTAAATTATTATTTCTATGGTGCATGTACTATGAAGGCACCTGAACTGTGCCATAAAGGAGACCAGGCATCTACCACCCCACTACCACTATCAGTTTAGGGGGGGCAATGAAGCCTGTTTTTTGTCCCCCCCACATTGGTTTTGAAATCACCATCACCCACGAATG
The DNA here is from genome assembly GCF_965601325.2 of Salmo salar. NCBI lineage: Eukaryota > Metazoa > Chordata > Actinopteri > Salmoniformes > Salmonidae > Salmo > Salmo salar. The sequence goes on along the minus strand of NC_138311.1, from coordinate 26,812,819 downwards.
AACTTGTCATTTTTGCAGATTAAGTGTTTGAGCTAGTAATGTATCAATATTTATCCTTTACAAATGAGCTATGACATAGCCAATAAATATATAGCACAACTTTGGATTTCATCCCCATCTCAAAATCAAATGGTTTTGACTGTTTGGAAGTTTTTACATAGTGATTTTCTCTAATCTTGCTTCAACCATGCAGTGCACCTTGCAAAAGCTATTGCTGTCCTCTTTATGAAATGATCAACTTTACCCTGTATATCTAAAAATGACCATATGCACTGATTGTTTAAAGCAGAACTACCAACTATTGCTGATGGGGAACCTGAACTATTAAAATAAAATCGATTGTAAACTCCGTTCAGCAGGTTTAGCCAGATGAGATTTGCGTCTCTGGTATCTTACATTTATTCTGGTAAAACACCATTTTCAACAGTGCATAGATAACAATAACCTAGCAAATTACATAGGTTGTCCCTCAACTAATAAACTAATATCACGCACACCCTTTTAGCATTTGATTGCTGAAGGTGCAAGATCAGGAGCAGGCCTCCTACCTCGCTGGGTTGTTCGGCATGCAAAATGACTTGTAGATCAATGACTGTCAACACAGTTACATGCAGTTCAACACTGAACGAGAGGATGCATCAGTCGACACAGAAGATGAGAGGTGCTGTATTTTACAAGGTAGAAATAATTTAATATGAGAAAAAATGTATTGTGAACTGGTGATTTGTAATGTTTGAATCGATTTTCTGGTCAATGCATGCAACATTTGGATTGGGGTCAGGGTACCGATGCACTTGTATCTTAAACATTTGTTTGGGAACCGATGCATATTGGTGAATCGTTACATCCCTAATAGCTTACTTTTTGAATCATAGGCTACCATCTCAGTTGACTCATGTATCACTGAATCATAGGCTACCATCTCAGTTGACTCATGTATCACTGAATCATAGGCTACCATCTCATTTGACTCATGTATCACTGAATCATAGGCTACCATCTCAGTTGACTCATGTATCACTGAATCATAGTATCACTGAATCATAGGCTACCATCTCAGTTGACTCATGTATCACTGAATCATAGGCTACCATCTCAGTTGACTCATGTATCACTGAATCATAGGCCACCATCTCAGTTGACTCATGTATCTCTGAATCATAGGCTACCATCTCAGTTGACTCATGTATCACTGAATCATAGGCTACCGTCTCAGTTGACTCATGTATCACTGAATCATAGGCTACCGTCTCAGTTGACTCATGTATCACTGAATCATAGGCTACCATCTCAGTTTACTCATGTATCACTGAATCATAGGCTACCATCTCAGTTGACTTATGTATCACTGGAAAGAAATGGTCTACTGGCTATAGTTGATAGTCTACAAAAAGAAAGCTACAAAAATACATTTACCATTTGTCTTGTCTAGTCTACTTCAGAGATATTGATACTGTATCTCTTTTGAAAAGCAGTCTGTCTAAAAAGGGCAATGTCCTATTTTAAAATGTAAAAACTAAATCTTCAAATGACAGGCCTAAAGAATAGAAAAATGTCTTACATTGCTAAATTATATCATACAGTTTTTAATACATAATTAATTAATAACCAAATGTAGGCTATTACTAGCTGAATATAGAGAACAAGCATGCACCCTAACGATGCCGGATTCAAAACTTTGAATTTTTGAATTTAAATTATAATACAAAATTCTTGCAACCTATAGAATGTTATATATATATATATGGGGAATATCGAGTGGCGCAGCGGTCTAAGTCACTGCATCGCAGTCCTAGAGGTGTCACTACAGACCCTGGTCCGATCCCGGGCTGTATCCCATCCGGCCGTGATCGGGAGTCGCATAGGGCGGCGCACAATTGGCCCAGCGTCGTCCGGGTTAGAGGAGGGTTTGGCTGGGGTAGGCCATCTTTGTAAATAAGAATTTGTTCTTAACTGACTTGCCTAGTAAAATAAAGGTTAAATAAAAATGTTAAATTAAAATTAAATACAACCTTCCCAGCTCTGCTGGTTTTGCTGCGAAGAGACAGAATCATTAGACCATTTGTTTTGGTACTATCCATATGTAGCTTGTTTTTGGTCACAGGTCCAGGAATGGGTGAAGAATTGCAACATTTACCTGGAGCTAACTCTGCAGATAGCACTACTCTAGATATTATGAGAATAGAAAGGTTCAGAACTTATATCACAGCACGGTAGAAAAATATATGGCAAATAGAAATCCAATATGGGATGGAATGGGGTTAAATGGAGCTGAAGGTTGGGTATAATAACAACTAATAACAACAAGATAACTAATGTAAAACATGTCCGTAAAACATATATAGGTTCAGAACCTTTGTGAAAGAAATAGATGGGAAAGGTTGAGTTTAGAGGAAGGACAGGAGTAAAAACAAACAAAATATAACTATTGTAAAATAGACTGGGCCTGTAAAATGTATGTAGTATGTATAAAATGGAAGTAGAAGCCTAAGCATTGTTGTTCATTAGTTTACTCCAATTAGGGGAGGGGTGGTAAGGTTAAAAAGTAATTAAGGAAAATATATTTAAAAAAAATAAGTGTGCAGTGCCAGTCGGGCGTTTGGACACACCTACTCATTTGGGAGGATTTCTTTGTTTTTGCTGTTTTCTGCGTTGTGGGGTGGTGGTGAGGACATCAAGGCTGTAGGGCGGCACGTATGGAGTCATGTAGTTACCGGAGGAGTGTTGAACAAGTCAAGATATTTTTTGTATTTTGTATTCTTCGGGGTGGCCGCCCTTTGCCTTGCTGGCGGCTATGCGCATTCTTTGGCATTCTCTCAACCAGCTTCACCTGGAATGCTTTTCCAACAATCTTGATGGAGTTCCCACATATGCTGAGCACTTGTTGGCTGCATTTCCTTCACTCTGTGGTCCAACTCATCCCAAACCATCTCAATTGGGTTGAGGTCAGGTGATTGTGGAGGCCAGGTCATCTGATGTAGCACTCCATCACTCTCCTTTTTGGTCAAATAGCCCTTACACAGCCTGGAGGTGTGTTGGGTCATTGTTCTGTTGAAAAACAAATGATAGTCCCACTAAGTGCAAACCAGATGGGATGGTCGCTGCAGAATGCTGTGCTAGCCATACTGGTTAAGTGTGCCTAGAAAATCGAAATAAATCACAGACAGTGTCATCAGCAAAGCACCCTGATACCATCACACCTCCTCCTCCATGCTTCACGGTAGGAACCAGACATGCAGAGATCATCCGTTCACCTACTCTGCGTCTCACAAAGACAGGGCGTTTGGAACCCAAAATCTCAAATTTGGACTCATAAGAACATAGGACAGATATCCACCAATCTATTGTCCATTGCTTGTGTTTTTTGGCCCAAGCAAATCTCTTCTTCTTATTGGTGTCATTTAGTAGTGGTTTCTTTGCAGCAATTCGACCATGAAGGCCTGATTCACACAGTCTCATCTGAACAGTTGATGTTGAGATGTGTCTGTTACTTGAACTCTGTGAAGCATTTATTTGGGCTGCAATTTCTGTGGCTGGTAATGAACTTATTCTCAGCAGCAGAGGTAACTCTGGGTCTTCCTTTCCTGTGGCGGTCCTCATTAGAGCCAGTTTCATCATAGCGCTTGATGGTTTTTGCGACTGCACTTGAAGAAACGTTCAAAATTATTGACATTTTTCGGATTGACTGACCTTCATGTCTTAAAGTAATGATGGATTGTAATTTATTTTTGCTTATTTGAGCTGCTCTTGCCATAATATGGACTTGGTATTTTACCAAATAGGGCTATATTCTGTATACCACCCCTACCTTGTCACAACACAACTGACTGGCTCAAACGCATTAAGAAGGAAAGAAATTACACAAATTCACTTTTAACAATGCACACCTGTTAAATTGAAGATCATTCCAGGTGACTACCTCATGAGGCTGGTTGGGAGAGTGCCAGGAGTTTGCAGGGCTGTCGTCGGGGTGGGTGGTAGCTACTTTGAAGAGTCTCGAATGTGGAATGTATTTTGATTTGTTTGGCACTTTTTTGGTCGCTGCATGATTCCATATGCGTTGTTTCGTGGTTTTGGTGTCTTCACTCTTGTTTTACAATGTGGAAAGTAGTAAAGGTGGGGAGGAACCCTAGAATGAGTGGGTGTGTCCAAACTTTTGACTGGTACTTTATATGTATGTATATGTATGAATATGTATTTATATGTATGTATGTGTATGTATTTATGTGTGTATGAATATACACTACCGTTCAAAAGTTTGGGGTCACTTAGACATTTCCTTGTTTTTGAAAGAAAAGCAAATTTTGTGTCCATTAAAATAACATCAAACTGATCAGAAATACAGTGTAGACATTGTTAATATTGTAAATTATTATTGTAGCTGGAAACGGCAGATCTTTTTATGGAATATCTACATAAGAGGACAGAGGCCCATTATCAGCAACCATCACTCCTGTGTTTCAATGGCACATTGTGTTAGCTAATCCAAGTTTATCATTTTAAAAGGCTAATTGATCAATAGAAAACCATTTTGCAATTATATTAGCACAGCTGAAAACTGTTCTACTGATTAAAGAAGCAATAACACTGGCCTTCTTTAGACTAGTTCAGAATCTGGAGCATCGTCATTTGTGGGTTCGATTACAGGCTCAAAATGGCCAGACAAAGAACTTTCTTCTGAAACTCGTCAGACTATTCTTGTTCTGAGAAATTAAGGCTATTCCATGCGAGAAATTGTCAAGAAACTGAAGATCTTGTACAACACTGTGTACTACTCCCTTCACAGAACAGCGCAAACGGTCCTTAACCAGAATAGCAAGAGGAGTGGGAGGCCCCGGTGCACATTTCTGAGTTTCCTTGTTCTGACTAGCACGTGAACGCGGCAATAGGCAATGAAAGGAAGGCTTTGTAATTTCGTATTTTATTCGGATCCCAATTAGCTGTTGCAAAATCAGCAGCTACTCTTCCTGAGGTCCACACAAAACATGAAACATAATGACATAATACAGAACATCAATAGACAAGAACAGCACTACATATATATATTTTTAAAAGGCACACATAGCCTACATATCAATGCATACACACAAACTATCTAGGTCAAATAGGGGAGAGGCGTTGTGCCACAAGGTGTTGACATCATTTGAGTCAATTGACATCATTTGAGTCAATTGGAGGTGTACCTGTGGATGTATTTCAAGGCCTACCTTCAAACTCAGTGCCTCTTTGCTTGACATCATGGGAAAATCAAAATAAATCAGCCAAGACCTCAGAAAAAGAATTGTAGACTACAAGTCTGATTCATCCTTGGGAGCAATTTCCAAACGCCTGAAGGTACCACGTTCATCTGTACAAACAATAGTATGCAAGTATAAAAACCATGGCACCACGTAGCCTAGGAGATGCGTTCTGTCTTCTAGAATGGATGTACTTTTGTGCGAAAATTGCAAATCAATCCCAGAACAACAGCAAAGGACCTTGTGACGATGCTGGAGGAAACAGGTACAAAAATATCTATATCCACAGTAAAACGAGTCCTATATCGACATAACCTGACAGGCCGCTCAGCAAGGAAGAAGCCACTGCTCCAAAACCACCATAAAAAAGCCAGACTACAGTTTGCAACTGCACATGGGGACAAAGATCGTACTTTTTTGGAGAAATGTCCTCTGGTCTGATGAAACAAAAATAGAACTGTTTGGCCATAATGACCATCGTTATGTTTGGAGGAAAAAGGTGGAGGCTTGCAAGTCGAAGAACACCATCCCAACCGTAAATGGGGGGGGGGGGGGGGGGCAGCATCATGTTGTGGGGGTGTTTTGCTGCAGGAGGGACTGGTGCACTTCACAAAATACCCCCTCCCCGACACGCGGCTCCAGCCGCAGGACTAAAATGACGATCCCGGGGATCAGGAGTGGACCGGTCACGGCTGAGGTGCGGGAAACCTGTCAGTCCGGCTAAGACGTGGGAGCATGGCGACCTAGAGCACCGGAGAGAGCATACGTGACGGTACCCCCTCCCCGGCACGTTTGGCTCAGGCCACAGGACACCAACCAAAGGGACGATCCCAGGGTTCCGGAGCGGACCAGTCGCCTCCGCTGAGGCGCAGAAACCTGATGAACCGGCGGAGGTGTGAGAGCCTGATGAGCCGGCTGAGACTTCCCCGGTTGCCTCGGTCGAGGCACGAGAACCTGTTCACCAGCTGAGGCATGGGAGCCTATTGAGCCCACTGAGGCATGGCAGTCTGTTGAGCCAACTGAGGCATGGAAACCCATCAGCTGAGGCAGGGGAACCAGACAAACCGGCTGAGGCCTCCCAGGTAGCTCCGGTTCGGACAACCATCTCTTTATTACGGCCAGACCTCTCACCATCTTTACAACCATTGAATCTATATGTTTTGATCATGACCGTTTACAATCTAAGGTAACACCAAGTAATTTAGTCTCCTCAACTTGTTCAACAGCCACACCATTCATTACCAAATTCTAGAACTTAAAGAATGATTTGTACCAAATACAATGCTCTTAGTTTTAGTGATGTTCAGGACCAGTTTATTACTGGCCACCCATTCCAAAACAGACTGCAACTCTTTGTTAAGGGTTTCAGTGACTTCATTAGCTGTGGTTGCTGATGCGTATATGGTTGAATCATCAGCATACATGGACACATGCTTTGTTTAATGGCAGTGGCAGGTCATTGGTAAAAATAGAAAACAGTAGAGGGCCTAGAGAGCTGCCCTGCGCTACACCGCACTTTACATGTTTGACATTAGAGAAGCTTCCATTAAAGAAAACCCTTTGAGTTCTATTAGATAGATAGCTCTGAATCCACAATATGCCAGAGGTTGAAAAGCCATAACACATACGTTTTTTCAACAACAGGTTATAGTCAATAATATCAAAGGCTGCACTGAAATCTAACAGTACAGCTCCCAAAATCTTCTTATTACAGCTTATTACAGTTTCATCAGTGAGTCACACACAACGTTGCAATGAGCTGGAGGCAGTATGCATTTTGAAAACATATACTTAATTGTTTGAAACCTGAACGTTTTAATACATAATATGAGGCATGTCTTACCTTGCTTCAATGTAGCCTAGCCAAAATCATATTATATCTGTGGAGGAAATTTTCTTTCATTGTCCAGTAGCCAAAGGCACAATCCTAGTCATATTAGCAACCCATGCTAGTTGTTGCATATTAGATCTCCCCTCTTTCAACATTTCTAACGAATGTTTTAATCTCGGTCACATGAAAACGCTTGCATGTGCTGTGCCCTTTTGACAACAGTGTTTTTCAGCTAATTGCATTATGGAACGAACATTTGAGCATAGCCTACTGCCTTGTGCACATTGTTGCGCCATCTTTCTAAAATTTTGAAACTTATTTTGTACATAATGTTCCTGCCACGTATCTTACGGCATAAAAGAGCTTCTGGATATCAGGACAGCAATCACTAACCTTGGATTAGACTAAGAATTTTTCTTCAACAAGCAGGATGCACAGGATGTACTTCAGACACCCGACAAGGCCGAAATCCCTGTCATTGACAAGAGAAAGGTCCTCAGATCCTCAAGAGGTTCTACAGCTGCAACATCAAGAGCATCCTGACTGGTTGCATCACTGCCTGGTACGGCAACTGTTCGGCCTCCGACCGCAAGGCACTACAGAGGGTAGTGCGTACGGTCCAGTACATTACTGGGGCTAAGCTGCCTGCCATCCAGGACCTCTACAGAGGAGGGCCCTAAAAATTGTAAAAAAACCCCAGCCACCCCAGTCATAGACTGTTCTCTCTGCTACCGCATGGCAAGCGGTACCAGAGTGCCAAGTCTGGGACCAAAAGACTTCTCAACAGCTTTTACCCCCAAGCCATAAGACTCCTGAACAGGTAATCAAATGGCAACTCTGACTATTTGCAATGTGTCCCGCCACCCGCCACCCCCCACCCGCCAACCCCCTCTTTTATGCTGCTGCTACTCTCTGTTTATCATCTATGCATAGTCACTTTAACTATACCTACATGTACATATTACCTCAATTAGCCCGACTAACCGGTGCCCCCGCACATTGACTCTGTACTGGTACCACCTGTATATAGCCTCGCGACCGTTATTTTCACTGTCATTTTACTGTTTTTTTATTTTTATTTCTTTACTTATCTTTTGTTTACTTTTTAACTTAAATTGCACTGTTCGTTAGGGCTTGTAAGTAAGCATTTCACTATAAGGTCTACACCTGTTGTATTCGGAGCACGTGACAAATAAACTTTGATTTGATAATGTGAAGAAATAATAGTTTATCAACATTTTAAGCTAAACGTTCTGATTCGATACATCAGACTCATTGCTTTTTAATGTTTTTATTTTTTATTTAGCCAAGGCCTACTGGTTTTTGGGATCTATCGTCCCACAACTGTCCCAGAGACTGTTTGGAAAAGGCTATTTCTTTCTAGCTAACCAATAGAATAAGATAACTTTTCTACTCTGGGGATATTAGATTGAAGTAGGCTGGTGATGTTGCTGTTGCTTACTGGTCTTGTTGATGAGGAAAAGTAAATGTGGACAGTTATTCTAACATCCTCAAAGTGCACATCAGAATTTTGTAAGAATTTGACTTGCATGTTCTGTTAATATGAATGACCATAATCAAAATCTGGTTTCTGTCATTCTGACCCCAGTGGGTGCGACGCCCTAATCAGGTTACGCACCCAATGCATATGGGTCTGGTAAATTAAAATTCTGCCAGTCAAATGTCCAGCGCCACATTTTCCTAACGGAAACCATGAGTTGAACTCTAAATCTATCCAAATCAATTTAAGAACACAAGGGCATGCTAATTTAAAGATGGCTAGCCATTATTAGCCTGGTTCTGTATGGAATGCAGGTACATTATCGGACACGGGTCAGTTCATTATCGGCGCGCAGTAGTACAAATTGTGCTGGTGTAATCAACAGACAAGGTGAAAAAACTTAGTCTAGGGTCCTGCACACACACATTTGTATGCAGCCAAAGCTTTAGATGTGTGGGCTTTCAGGTTGGGACAGCAGCGATTACTGGGTTAAAGACGTGTTTCTGAGCGAAACCATATACTGTATTGACAGCGGCTGTGTCAAAAAGACGATTCTGAGTCCAAATAAATGAAATTGTTATTAGATGGGGTGTGGGCTCTGGAGGTCGTTAGACTTCTAACAGTGACTACAGGAATGTCTGTAGTCTACAGGAAGACATACATTCTCACACCCATTCATACGGCTTGTGATTCAGACCTAGGAATCAACACATACCACCCTTTGTGATACATCTAGGATGATGAATATAAAGAGCAGTAGACACCGTCACTGTTACAGCCATGTTAGCCCGATCTGTAGACTAGCGTGCGACTTACTCATGCATTCCTGGCTAACCTCGATTTAGCACTGAGACAGGCAGGCAGTACAGACATACAGACAACACAGCCAGTATACCATGGCCAAGTCCTCCCACTGACATGCGAGCGCACATACACACAACGAAGAGATTCTAGGTGAGGGTGAGATGAGAACAGGTAAGAGCGTGAAGGATCTATGTTTTTCTCTCACTTCATCCTCTCTCTCCCTCCTGTCTCACCCTCTTCCCAACAATAAATGACATTGTGCAGGTGGACTGAGAACATTCTAGAAGAGTGAGATCAGTGTGCATACACACACACAACTCTAAGCTTCACAAGGCTTACATTTAATTTGCCATGTCTATCTTTGATATCAGACACACTCGTTCAATCAGACTGTTGTTACAACATTATTTATCCTCTCTACTTCTCTCCCTTTCTAAAAATACACACACACTCCTACACACACATTCCTTGGAGCCTGACGGAGACAGAAGGTTGGAGATTGCGTCAGTGATAATGACCTCTCTTTAAACATTAGAGAAAGAGAAAATTCTCCATGCTTTGACAAGAGACTACACATGGTAGTGCTGGAGAGGAAAAAGTAAATACTGGAAGTAAGCGATGTTTAATCTGCCATTTATCTCTCTCTCTCTCTCTCTCTCTGTGTCATCACTCCATCCCATCTCCTGCGTAAATAAGACAAGCGACTGAGTCAGGAACATATCTAAAGTTTATCAGCTCTCAATCCATTTCTCATCCATCCTCCTCTCCTCTAAATAAATAATATACAGTGCCTCAGTAAGGAATGTCTCCCACTCTGCTCCTCTTAATATCTATTTCTCTCCATCCTTTCCTCCTTCTCTCAATCCACCCACTCAGGGTTTAAAGCTATCCACTTAATATCTGATCGCCCCTTCCCTCCCTCTTTCCCCATCCTATGGTAAATAAAAGAGATTAGATAAGAAACGTGTTTGTGTGGAAGAGTTACAAGAGAGTGTGTATACAGAGATTTGCCTAGATGTTCTGCTGTGATCGTGAACTGTAGACTTTAGGCTATTCATTATGTGAAGGATGATGTAATCATTGCGTGTTATAGTATGATTAGGCCATCATTGCGTGTTACAGCATGATTACACATGTCTATCAGAATGCAGTGATCTGACTGTTCAAACCCCAGACATCAGACCATGCTTTGAATCTCTGTTTTCTATGCCCCGTCATTAGGTTGACAGGTCTTAAGTGTTAACCGCTCCCACATGTTGTTGACGACACACACACACGTCTGTGTGCATTATCTTTTACTCACTCGCACGTCTTAAAATATCGCCCCGCACCAGCAACCTTCTCCAGACTAGTACATGTTTTCTCAAATGCGTCCCAAAGAATTGACGGGATTGTTCGAATAATCACATCATAACCATCTAAATGTAAGAGAGTCTTGTGGCACATAACAGATGGCCACTCCAAGCCAGAGATAGGGGAAAAATCGATACAATTACATATCACGAAATTACACTGTACAAAACATTTAGAACACCTACCTAATATTGAGTTGCACCTGGACTGGAATAATACATTATGGCCTTTCTCTTGCATTTCAAAGATGATGGTATAAAAAAATATACTACCTTTTACCAGATCTAATGTGTTATATTCTCCTACATTAATTTCACATTTCCACAAACTTCAAAGTGTTTCATTTCAAATGGTATAAAGAATATGCATATCCTTGCTTCACATTGGGAGGGAACTTAGACCATTCCTCCATACAGAATACTGAGTAAAGTTCATGATGCCGTTGACCTTAACAAGGGCCCCAGGACCAATGGAAGCAAAATGGCCCCATAACATCAAAGTTCCACCACCATATTTTACAGAAGGTATGGGGTTATTTTCTGCGTGGCCAAACAGCTCTATTTTGAGTTTGCTAAACGGCATTTGCACTTGGATTGGAACCGGTGCTTTGGTCAGATGACATAAAAAGAGAGCTGTTTGGTGTCGAAATGAGAATCAGTATTTGAATTATTGCTTTTTAAACAAATTATTCATTTTTAACAAAACTCATTCTCTGAGGAATTGTACTAGTATAAAATTATATATTTTCCCAATTTTGTGGAGCACACAATATAGCTCAGTATGTAGTTCAGTATTTATTTTATACAGTAATTTTTGCTCATCTTTATCAAGGGTGTCAATAAAATGTTTTAATTGGTCATCCTAAGGGACAGGATTGAGGACAGTGTAAACTTGGCTGAGTCGTCGTGGAAACCAGCTGTTTCATCTGTCCTCCACGCTCACACATCCGTCCACTCAGCCAGTAATGTGTCAGGGCCATTAACAGGAGGATCTGGCACTGCAAACTCATTCAGAAGTCACAACTCTTTTGTCACGATATAAACTGATGGGTTCATTCAGAACTCTAAAATATTGCTTATTGATTAGATACAACCAATCATTTCCAAATAGGTCTAAGTGAATCCATTGTCTGAACAGCTTGACTCAATAATGGTCTGAACTTTGCCATTGTGCCATTGAGAAGGGTCAGGGGAAAAGAAGGGGATACAATAACCCGAAGGATTACAGTTGCCTTGCACAGAGAACTGTGTTGACAACAGGCTCTGGAGTCTGCCAAACACCAAGAACAGCCTTAATTTACGCAATTTTTTTTCCTCTGACAGATCAGTTATAAATCACAAATGAACTCCTTCCTCTGAGTAGTTTGGCAACAATGGAGTCAGCTCTTTATAAAAGAGCAGAGTAGAGGCACTTAGGACAGCAGAGAGGCCCTGCTTGACTCAACACTGGCCATGATTTGATGAGGTAAAACCCCCGATACACATTCACACACACTGCTGATTAGGGCCTACCACTGGCAGGGACATAAGAGATGTACACAACTTAATAAATTGTGAGCTCAAGCAGATAACTGCAATCAGCAACAGCATTGTCACAAACATCAGCTCTCCTCATATAACAGGCCTATTACATGGCAGCCATTTTGAGGGCTTTCCTGGAAATGCCTTTGAGAGATTCAATCATTCATGTAATTGTGGAAAGGCAATGAGGCAGCCAGCCCTTCCTTGACGCGAAACAGGACCCCATGAACCCTGTGTTTAGAGTTAGTGGTCCTTCTGAATACTTTCAAAATGCATCCTTCTTCCTCAATTTAGGCTATAGGTGTCTGCATCTGCAAGCCCTCCGTCACATAGCTTTCACCTATCCAGTTATGTCTGGGCGTATAGTAATTTGGTGCACAACATGCACCATTTCACACATGTATAAGTGTGTATAAATATGTGAATTGGAAATGCTTTCTTTGCATATCCCAATTCCCCCTGAGACACGATAGCCAGGGTCTGCCATTATCAACGATGACCATGTTGCAATTAGGATTAAGTGCCTTGCTCAAGGGCGCATCAGCAGATGTTTCTGCTCAGGGATTCAAACTAGTAACCTTTCGGTCACTGATCCAACACTCTAACCGCTGGGCCATCTGCCAACCCATAGGCCTAAGCTACTTCAAGGGAGGAAGGAAGAATAAATTCCTGAAGTATTCCAGGACAGTGGATTGGGCTGGAATGAGGAGCACTGTCTAATACACATCCCATTCCTTCAGTTTTCAATTAATTGATTATACAGTACGCATAGGTAGGGAAGAGGAGCTTTTCCCTGACCATGGGAACTGACCAGGTAAAACTCCAGACCAAGCTTTTCCTCAACAGGTTAAATGGGGAAAAAAAGTGTTAACACACTTCTGAATTGCATAACGTACAGTAGTTCCTGCCTTCATTGTAAACTACTACCTGAAAACATCAGGGCTATTACAGTGTTGTTGCTGTTATTTGCTATTGGAATTGGAGCCACATGCTGCTAATCAGCTTGGTCCAGGTTTAATGGATGTCACATGAGCTACTCCCTCTTGTCCCTCTCTCTGTGTGTTTGGCTTGAGCTTTAGTCCTATGCTGACTAATTCACATACATACATACACACACATACTCACCAACAGTCCCTTCTATAAATAGAGAAGTTTCCAGAGAACTGTGGGTCTTTGGGCTGTTTTGAAAATGCTTGTGTGATGACGACATGTCACAGGGGACATATTTCACCCTTAATTGGGGACTTGAGGCTTTTTCTCCAGCAAAAAGGAGGGAAAAACGTCTATTTCCTCCTCTGAGTGAATTGACCAGTGTTTAGCCACAATGTTGTTCCTCAAGAGAATCAGTTCCCATGGGAAAGAGAGACAGCTCCAAGAGCATCTTCCTGTGTGTGTGTGTGTGTGTGTGTGTGTGTGTGTGTGTGTGTGTGTGTGTGTGTGTGTGTGTGTGTGTGTGTGTGTGTGTGTGGAGATCAGGGAAGAACGACAGCCCCCGCTCATTGAAGCCACAAATTTCAAGGCCGGCCACGTTACTTCAGGCATCGTTTTCAGAAAACAGTATCCCCCGTTATAGTGAATGGGAATGGCAATCTTCGTGTTCAATCTTAGTGTAATTAAAACTTTTGTTTATGTCAATCATGGTACCAATAATTGCTTTGATTTATTTTAATCGATTAACCAACTTCTTTGGCTTCAAATGCGCTATTGAGTCTTCACATGGGATTGAATGGTATCACGTGATCGATGGCTTTGGCCATTCATATGCAGTCATTGGTGTAAATGAGTGCATGTCAAACATGTGTGTGTTTGTGTGTGTCCCTTGTTTTGGCGTTCCAGGGTTCTCAAAAAATTGCATAAACACAGTAAATATAATGTAGCCCTACTTGTTCGGGAAACATGGGGTAAACTTCCACCCGGGGTAATATGCCCCCTGCCTGTACTTCTATCAGAAACCTTCACCATTTTACCCCCACCACTTTCCATGGTTGCCACTACTTTTGCTAAACAAAAAATGTAATCTGTCTCATCATAATTTAAGTCACTCCCCCCAAAAAATGTTAAGTAGGGTGGTGTTTTACAACAAGTTACTCTACAGTTGACCCGTGTAACATTTAGCCCCACCCTCCCTTATGCACTCACAGTAAATGGTGAAGGTGCATATAGATGGAGATATTAAGATATGACGTCTTCGTATGAGAACTATCCAGACTTTTTAAACTACGGTGCACGACATGGTTCAATGTAACTATAAATCAGCTCAATTGTCACGCCCTGACCTTAGAGATCTTATTTATTCTCTATGTTTGGTTAGGTCAGGGTGTGACTCGGGTGGGAATATCTATGTTTTCTATTTCTTTGTTTTTGAGCCGAGTGTGGTTCCCAATCAGAGGCAGCTGTCTATCGTTGTCTCTGATTGGGAATCATACTTAGGCAGCCTGTTTTCCACCTGAGTTTTGTGCGAGGTTATTTTCTGTTTAGCGTATGTGCCTGACGGAACTGTGCGTTTTCGTTTTTCCCTTTTGTTATTTTGCTTGAGTGTTTCTTGAAAAAAATAATCATGAGCACTTACCACGCTGCGCTTTAGTCCACTTCTTCAACTACAAACGACGAGCGTTACATCAATCTACTTTTACATTTTTTTAATTGCGCCCTCTTGGAGATCGAATTGGGATCATGTATACTGTCTTAATGCCAATACAAAAAAAGAGTAATGAAGAGCACTGTACAATACGGTGAACTGTAGTAAGTAGATGTGGGGCCGCCATCTTTATGCACGTGCTTAACCATGCTGCTGCTAAATACTCTGGGTTTAAAATGGTGTAGTTCGCACATTTACAAGTTGAGAAATAAATAAAGTAGGAATGCAAAGCTGGGATCCCCCCTTTTTAACAAAGGCCATTAAAACTGCTGTTTTCCCCAAAATAGCAATAATTGTTGTGCGTTGACTGCTTGTCAGAATGCATGTTTCCCTCCTGGCACTCGTAACTTGAATGTGGCTCGAGATAAATATTTCTCTCATGTAGAACACACAACAAAAAACCAATAAGGTACATAGATAAACTATTCTACTATGGGGTTGTCTGATTTTTATATTCATTACAGGTTTTGTTTGCAGAAGAAAAGTAAATGTGGACTGTTCTAGCATCTTCAAATGAAATGGTTTTGCTGTGATGCAACGCCACACATAAATGACTGGAGCGGAAATACTGGTGTGTGTCTCAGCACAGTGCCTTTAGAAAGTATTCACACCTCTTGACTCCAAATTTGTTGTGTTGCAGCTTGAATTTAAAATGACTTAAATTGAGATGTTTTTATACCAGTGGTGTAAAGCAGGGGTTCCAAAACTTTTTCACTCATGCCCCCCTTCCAGCATTGGGAACATCCCGCACCTCCCATTCGCATTTTGCAGGTTTAAAGCTTATTTCCTTTAAAACCTTAAAACAGTTACGGAGTTTAATGGCTGTGATAGGAGAAACTGAGGATGGATCAACAACATTGTAATTACTCCACAATGCTAACATAATTGACAGGTAGAAAAGAAGGAAGCCTGAACAGAATAAAACATACTTGTTTGCAGCAAGGCACTAAAGCAATTAACTTTTTGTCCTGAATACGAAGTGTTATGGAGAAACATATGCTTTTCAAGCATAGTGGAGGCTGCATCATGTTATGGGTATGCTTGTAATCGTTAAGGAATAGGGAGTTTTTCAGGATAAAAAAGAAACAAAATGGAGCTAAGGACAGGCAAAATCCTAGAGGAAAACCTGGTTCAGTCTGCTTTCCACCAGACACTGGAAGATGAATTCACCTTTCAGCAGGACAATAACCTAAAACACAAGGCCATATCAACACTTGAGTTGCTTACCAAGAAGACAGTGAATGTTCCTGAGTGGCTGAGTTACTGTGCTTGATAATCTATGGCAAGACCTGAAAATGGTTGTCTAGGAATGATCAACAACCAATTTCACAGAACTTGAATAATTTAAAAACAAATAATGTGCAAATATTGCACAATCCAGGTGTGCAAAGCTCTTAGAGACTTACCCAGACAGTCTCACAGCCAAAGGTGATTCTAACATGTATTGACTCAGGGGTGTGAATACTTAGGTATTACTTTTCAATAGATGTGCAAAAATGTCTAAAAACATGTCCACTTTGTCAGTATGGGGTATTGTGGTAGATGGGTGAGAAAAACATATATTTAATCCATTTAGAATTATGGCTGTAACACAACAAAATGTGGAATAAGTCAAGGGGTATGAATACTTTCTGAAGGCATTGTATATCAAATCAAATTTCATTGGTCACATACACATAGTTAGCAGATGTTATTGCGGGTGTAGCGAAATGCTTGTAATGCTATGTATGTGTGTGAACACATGTATGTGTGTTTGAGAGAGCCTGCAAGTGTGTGTGTGTGTTTGTGTGTGTTTTTGTGTGTGTGCCTCGGACAGTGTTCCTGAGGGGAAAGCATTTCTGTGCACCTATAGAACACCCTATATGGATTACACCTCAATGTATCTGTCCCATGTACCAGCAATAGAGAGGGAAAAGGGAGTGATAGAGCATACCGCTACACATGTGGATGTGATTGCAGACCTATGATGATGTCATCCCTCAGTCAGGTTATCAGGCCCCAGGCACGGGGGCTAGCACAAACATGTGGCTCCACACAACACACACACACACACACACACCACCCCGTCTCTGTACTGTACACTAATGTGAGTGTTGCCAAGTAACTTGTTAGAACTGAGATTGAGTGTGAGGTCCCTCTTCTCTCTTTCGTTCTCTCTCTGAGTAAAGTCTCTTCCTCTGTCCTTCCCATCAGCCTCTCCGGCATGGCTGCAACATGACCTCATCTGGAATAGGCTTATATCCAGTTCACACGCACACATACACACACACCCCCATACACACACACACCCATACACACACACACACACCCCACACCCACCACACCCACACGCACACACACACACACACACACACACCACACACCCCCGCATGCAGCACACTTAAGATTAGCAAACATGACAAACAAATTGTTCATGATGCGTACACACACTTACATGTACACACACACACACACACACACACACACACACACACACACACACACACACACACACACACACACACACACACACACACACACACACACACACACACAATAGTCTGTACATCACAGAGCCCCTTATAAGGTCCTGTTGATGATGTAATGGGCTCTAGAGCTGTGCTGTCTGGCTGGGGGTGTGTGGAGAACACTTCTCATAATGTTAGTTTTCTGCCTGGAATGTCCACATTGCTGGGAACTACGGGAAGGAGAGGTGGGAGAGCGGAGGGAATAGGATTTGATCTGAGACTTTACGGACATACAGATCAGGTAGGAACAAACCCAGATGAACTCAGAACATGCTACAGTATAGTCCCTTTGAGTGAAGTTTTGGGAGGGTGGGGATTGGGGGGGTTTTAGGTTTTAAAAGAAAAAAGAAAATCACCAGGAATTCAGCAAACAAATTGTTTAAATCAGGAAATCTGGTCCCAAGTATTCCCACAAATAAAAAGGGACATATGTGATCATGTCTCAATGTAATCAAGGTATATATACAATTATTGTTATTTTCAAAAACTCTTATTGGGCTAAATTATTATAATTATGTTCCGGCCCCCCCGACCATCCACTCCAACAAAAATCGGCCCGTGGTTGAATCTAGTTGCCTTCCCCTATATTACAGGGATGGATTTAGGTTTATTCTTATTAGCCTACACATAACCTGGAGTATTGATACAAAATAATGATAACATGCTAAATTATGCTTACAGTATTTCACTTTGCTACAAACACTCAAATTAACATTCCACCCATACATTTATTTGGATAACTTACCTCAACAACTTATCAGACAAGTCTAGAAAAATGAAATACACCCAACGGTTAGCCTAACATCTAAAAGCAATTCTCAGTCTAAAGAGAAGATAGTCTATAACGGGAACAATAATAAGGCTGCTAAAGTATTATAAAATATTCCTCTTAATTGCTTTTGCTCTAAATTATAGGCTACATTAGCCTAAATATTCACACACAAACACAAAATGATGAATATGGTCACTATCACTAATCACATTTACGGGTAGAGAGATGAGCTAATCAGAAACTCAGTTTAGATTTCCCAGCTGCGCTCCCGGCATTGATTTTCCAGCATTCCGAACCATGTGGGTTATAAATCAGTTGGGAATTTTCAGTGAGAAGATTTAAAATCTATCAAGTGAAACAGGAATATTACAATACAGAAAACTCAGTTCGTCAATGAAGAAATACTGTAAATGTGTACAATATAGGCTAAACAGTTCATCTAGCTACTGTACATTTCTGTAGAGTTAGGCTGTATTTTGGGCCTGTGTGTGTGTGTGTGTGTGTGTGTGTGTGTGTGTGTGTGTGTGTGTGTGTGTGTGTGTGTGTGTGTGTGTGTGTGTGTGCGCACGTGTGTGTGTGTGTGCGCACGTGTGTGTGCGCACGTGTGTGTGTGTGTGCGCACGTGTGTGTGTGTGTGTGTACACATAAGTACACGTGTGTGTGCATGAGAGAAAATCCCAATTGGGTACTGACAGTCATCCAGCTCATTAGCATTTCGGTATTGTAGTAAAACATAATGCATGCCAAGAAAATGCTCATAAAAACAACCCCATAAATATTTACAGAGAAAATAAACTACTAAATTGCATTGCAAAGTCATCAAAAGTAATACAGCTCCATGCAAGAGTTTTCTGTAAATTTGCACGCTAGCCCTGCCCTATACAAACCCAGGCGTCCGTCACTATATCTCTGAGATTCTGTAAATATGTTCTTGCCTTAATGGGAAAAATGTTTTACAACACAAAACAATGAATATCAAATAAATGTCTTAACAATGTGAACAAACATTAGCTACATGCGTGTTTGTTCTTGTGTGTGTATTTATGTATGTGTATATGTATAAGGTTTATGTGTATTCAAACACATGTTTATGCTGGTGTGTATGGTGAAAATAATTAACCAACTGCTCCTTGCCAAGGCACCATCTGTGATGCCAGTCAAAACATCCTTGCAAATGCCAGCAGGACAGGGATGTGGAGACTGGAGGGAAATGAGAAGGGCAACACACACACACACACACACACGGGTCGGGTGAAGGAACAGAGATTGTTCCTAGAGAGAGCACTGAGGGCCAGGGAACAGGGAGGAAATGAAGTCTCCGTCATGGACATGGTACATTTCCTGTCTGAACATTAGCTCACCAGCTCAGAAGTGTACTGTAGTAGACAGAGGAAAGGGAGTGTGGGGGGACTTGCACACACTGGATAACATTGCATTCAGAAGAAAGACAAATACAGGCAGGTATTTCATGTCTTGATTTGATTGAAAGTAAAGGCTCGTAAACCTTCAACAGAAGTCAAGTTGTTGTAGACTTTTAAATATGTTACATCAGTAAGTTAAACCACACCTTTCCCTTTGAATCACATCCTTTTGTTTGTCTCCCTCTTCTAAAGGCTGAAATTATTGCTCATCCAGGAGAAAGCCTACTGGGAAAGAAAGGAGGAGGAGAGCAAAAGAGAGGTCTCTGCTTTAAAGGAAGAGCTGACTAAACTCAAGTCTTTTGCATTGTTGGTCGTTGACGAGCAGCAGCGCCTGACGAATCAACTTTCACAGCAGAGTAAACGCGTCCAGAAACTGACAGAAATCGCCGACCACGCCCAACTGGAGCTAAACTCCACCCATTCCAGGGCAAAGGAGGAGGAGCTTAAAGCACTTCGTCTGGTGGCGGAGCTACACAAACAAGCTTCCTACTTCCGCCTCAAACAGGGAGCCATGATGGCCAAACTGTCCAATGAGGACACCCAGAACCGGCAGCTGCGTCAGCGGTTGGCTGCCCTCAGTCGAAAGCTGGATGAGCTGGAGGGGACCAAAGGCGCCTTCCAGAGGGCCGAGGAGGAACTGAAGGAGCTGAGGGACAGGCTCGGCCACGGGAGAGAAGGGTGCGCAACAACCCCTGGCTTGCTCTCAGAGGTGGAACAGCTGAGGATGAGGGTGGTGGAGATGGAAGGAAAGGATGAGGAGCTGATCCGAATGGGGGACCAATGCCGGGACCTGGACCGAAAACTTGGAAGGGAGTCCAGCCAGAGCCGCAGCCTGAAGGCCGAGGTGGACAAGCTGAATGGCCGAATCAGTGAGCTGGACAGACTGGAGGAGGCTCTGGGGAAAAGCAGGCAGGAGTGCAGCTCTCTGAAGGGCAGCCTGGAGAAGGAGAGGGCCAGCTCCAAGCAGCTGTCTGGAGAGCTGGATACCCTCAGGGTGCGGGTAAGGGAACTGGAAGCCATCGAGGGCCAGCTGGAAAAATCCGAGGGGGCGTTGAGACAGGACTTTGCCAAGCTGAGAACACTCACAGTGGTAGTGGTTGAAGAGAGGAAGAACATGGCTGAGCGACTCAGGCAGACAGAGGAGAAACTCCAGGAGAAGAAGGATGGGAAACTCCAGGCTGAGAGTGACAGTGTGTCAACAGCCACAGAGAAACTCATTGAGGAGAGCCGCAAGGCACTGAGGTCTAAAGCAGAGCTCGAGGACAGGATTCAGAGTGTGGCGAAAGAGCGGGACGCGCTGCGGGTGAGACTGAGGGCAGAGGAGGATAGGAGTGTGGATCTGCAAAGCAAAGTTAGCGCCATGAAAAAAAGGATTCTGATCTTGGAGGTCAAAAAGGTGGAGTTATGTCGAGAAGTTAAGAGCCCCCTGCTGGACAACACTAACCATGGCTACCAACAGGAAGACAACAAAGTCAAAGAACTCACCCAGGAGGTAGATAGACTGAGGAGGAGACTCATGCAGAAGGGAGTGATAGAGGGAGAGCTGATGAAGGCAGAGGAGGACTTTGAGTCTTTGGAGAGGAGGTGCTCCGAGGAGCAGGAGAGAGCCAGAGCTCTGGCAGTGGAGCTGGAGGAGTCCAGGAGGGAGCTCTCCAAGTACCAGCTGGCTGAGAAGAAGGAGAACAACCAGGAGCACCTCCTCCTCAGGCGACTCCAGGAGGAGCAGGTCAAGTCTGTCCTCCTCAAAAGGGAGGTGGAGACACTCAAGGAGAAGGTCCAGAGGCTGATGGGGACAGAGGAGTCCATCTGTCGGGTGCAGACGGACAGCTCCACCCTGCAGAAGAGGCTGACCCAGCAGGAGGTCAGGAACAGGGAGCTGGCCAGGGAGATGGAAGGACTGACCCATGAGCTGGAGAGGTACCGGCGATTCAGCAAGAGCCTCCGGCCAGGCATGACTGGCCGATGCTTCTCAGACCTCCACCTGTGCACCAAGGAGGTGCAGACAGAGCCCGCAGACACCCTGCCACCTGACTACAGAAGCCTGACTCCGCTGACTCTCAGCGGTAAACTGTATGAGGAGATCGATGGAGAGGACCCAAATCAAAAGGAGGATCGTGTCATCAACAAGTGCAACTCACCTCCGCTGAACAACATTGAAAGCTTGAACCACCAAAACAATAATGTGAGGCGATTCAGCATACCTTCACCCAACGGCAAGGACAATCACCATCCCATTAACTGCAAAGTGTTGAACGGTAATTTTTTCCAGAAAGGAGATGTGATGCTTGCACACACCCCAGGGAAGCCCTTACACATCAAGGTAACGCCAGACCATGGCCTCAACACGGCCATGCTGGATATCAGTAGCCCCACCACTGACAATGCCTTATCCTATACCAGCACCGCCGTCATCCCCACCAGCGGAGCCCCACCAAAACAGAGAATCACCATCATCCCAAATGCTGGCATCTCACCAGTGGCCAGAACAAAGAGTGCCCCACTATCAGAAGGGTTTGGCAGCCCAGACAGAGTCCTCTCCCCTCTCACCATGACACCCGTCTCAGTCATGTCCCCAGATTCCTCCAGGTCAGTGTCGCCTGACCACACTGGCTCTCCCATCCAGATGCTAACAGTCAGCACTGGATCGCTTGAATCCGCTAAGGTCATAGGTCAAGCCGTATTCCAGGTGAGCCCGGAGAGGCAGAATGGCTGGCAGCTACAGAGGTCCAACAGCACTGGTCCGAGCATCATCACCACAGAGGACAACAAGATCCACATCCACCTTGGGAGCCCCTACATCCAGTCTTTTAATGGTATAACCCAGAGCCAGTCTGGTGGCCCGTACCACACCCCCGGGCGGGAGCTAAGGACACCAGTACTGACCAATGGCTGCCACGTCAAAGGCAACAGCAAGATCACCAGTAGCATCACCATAGCCCCTGCGAACACCCCTGTCTCACGACCCTCACACATTACAGTAAGTGGCCCTTATGATTGAAATGCCCACCCCCATCCAGCCCCTAGTGACTTAGATTATTTACCCAATCCTGAGTCCCTTTCACCACAAAATCAACAGAGAATCAGCTCAAACCAGCCTATGTCTGAATGGCCAGATCATCCTAATAATAACAAGTGTGTGATTCCATCAGTGTGTGCATGAAAAATCACTTATCAAACACATATCTAATCCTAACTGGACTTGGTCTGCACTCACTGTATATGGTCACCTTAATGCATTTAAGACTACTACTTACATATATAGCCTTTCATACTTTACTATAATGTGTTCATTACATTTTTAAACATTAAAAACAATTTGGTTTATTTTGCTGTTCCCGTGTTGCCCATTTAATAAAGGGTATAAATTCCTGATGAATATGTTGACTATCATTCTAAAATAGCATGTGTTTTATATTAACCTAGCTTACTTACATGTTTTTTGATTGGGCTATATTTTCTTTGATGGTCTAATCTCATTCACTATAAAAGACAAACAATCTAACTTTTAAATGGTTGAAAATAGCTGAAAGTTTGATATTTTTTTATGCACTGATTTGTAATACTTACTGAGACCTTAACACAGAGGATTTTACCATGACCTAGAGGTTTATAATAGAGATTAATGGGACAGAAAAGAAGGAGTAAATTCCAACATGTGTGTACTTGGATCAGTGATATTTACAAGCTGATATCACCATTTCATCTCTACCACACCATAACCTCAGCATGAGCATATGCCTGTACTCTCTGTAGGCCTGTGTGTGTGTGTGCGTGTGTGCGGGGGGAGGGGGGATAGTGAAACAAGGAACATTCTGCCATTTCCCACATCCCCATGGGGACATATGCTATTTTAAGCGTTGGGGTTAGAGTTAAAATTAGGGTTAGGGTTACAATTAGGGTTAGGTTAAGGGTAAGAGGTTAGTGGTTAAATTCAGGGTTAGGAGTTAGATTAATGTTTAGGGTTACGGTTTAAGGTAAGGGTTAAGATTAGGGTTATGGTAATGGTTAGAGAAAATAGGATTTTGAATGGACATTCATTTAGGTCCCCATGAGGACAGAAGAACAAAACGTGTGTGTGTGTGTGTGTGTGTGTGTAGCGGCTCCAGCCTTATCCAATGATACGCAGGCAAACTCAGTTCAGATCAAAAGCCCCATGTACAGTAGCAGAGCAAAGGGAAGGGGGGAAGCACTGTGGGGAACTGAGTGTACTCAGTGATGTTAGGTCTATTCTTGATGGGAAAACATTTCCTCAAATGAGATCCATTTCAAGGATCAGTGTTCCAATGTGAAAATAAACTGAGTCAGTGGCCTAATTTGGGCAAGCAATTCAAGCACAAAACAGAAGTGCAAACAAACATATAGCCTAAGCTGAGGTAGTCAAAGATAATATACAGTAGGTCAGGTAATCTGCCAGCCTCTCTTTTTATAAGCACACACACAACACACACATAGACACACACAATTGCGACTGACACAGACACAGAGCATACCATACTCTACAAAAGGAAGGAAGGAGTGGTACTTTTAAAGATGCACTCCAGTGATTTTTTTTTTAGCTTTCATGTTTTAACTTTTCCTGTTGAAAAACAAAATCCCAAGTATGAATACAGCAATGTACACACACTTAAAGGTAAAACATATGTCTTCAGCAAAATAGTGCTGCAAACTTCAAAGTGTAAACCATTCAAGGAGTTGGTCTGATGTGATGTCATCATCTCATCCTTGCTTGTGAGAACAATAGACGAGCAATAGAGGACAAAAGAGAAAAGGCCCAGCCCCCACTTGTGCCATGTCATTTCATACCTGGACCAGCTATTGAGATGTGCCGTTTGTTAAGTAAATCAGGTGTTAAATGAGGTCAAAAGGAAACTGTAGTAGGTCTTTAACCTTTTAGGGACAGACGTTCCGCTAGCGGAACACCTCACCAATATCCAATGGTAGAGCGTGGCGCGAAATACAAATACCTCAAAAATGCTATAACTTCAATTTCTCAAACATATGACTATTTTACACCATTTTAAAGACAAGACTCTCGTTAATCTAACCACATTGTCCGATTTCAAAAAGGCTTTACAGCGAAAGCAAAACATTAGATTATGTCAGGAAAGTACCCTGCCAAAAATAATCACTCAGCCATTTTCAAAGCAAGCATATATGTCACTAAAACCAAAACCACAGCTAAATGCAGCACTAACCTTTGATGATCTTCATCAGATGACACTCCTAGGACATTATGTTATACAATACATGCATGTTTTGTTCAATCAAGTTCATATTTATATCAAAAAACAGCTTTTTACATTAGTATGTGATGTTCAGAACTAGCATACCCACCGCAAACTTCCGGTGAATTTACTAAATTACTCATGATAAACGTTCACAAAAAAACATAACAATTATTTTAAGAATTATAGATACAGAACTCCTTTATGCAATCGCAGTGTCAGATTTTAAAATAGCTTTTCGGCGAGAGCACTTTTTGCAATATTCTGAGTAGATAGCTCGGCCATCACAGGCTAGCTAATTTGACACCAACAAAGTTTGGTGCGCACTAAACTCAGAATTACTATAAGAAAAATTGGATTACCTTGCTGTTCTTCGTCAGAATGCACTCCCAGGACTTCTACTTCAACAACAAATGTTGTTTTGGTTCCAAATAATCCATAGTTATATTCAAATAGCTCCATTTTGTTCGTGCGTTGAGGTCACTATCCGAAGGGTGACGCGCGAGCGCATTTCGTGACAAAAAAAATCAAAATATTCCATTACCGTTGTCATGACGTTGGCCTGTGGGTAAGGTTTATGACCCCCCCCCCCATAAATACCTTAGTCCCTTCCCCTCTCTGACCCTACTGAAGGACTTGAATAGCCTGTGTTAAATATAGAGAGTCTGGGAACATCAAACAAATGGGGAAAGGAACCATATTTTGGTAATAAAACCAGTTGGAAATATGCTTGATAACGTAATAAGTATGGATGTCAGTTCGTTGTTATCTGGGACATTATGATTGATGACAGGACGACATAAACTGTACCTGAGAAAGTATACACTCTCTAGTTATCAGAGTAACATGGAATTGTTATGCAATTGAAATGTTTGATATTGAAATTGTTTGTTAGGAGATGAAATGTAATTTTAGCTTCCAAATGAGAGATTTGGGTTTTCATAAGGAAAGTGCCCTGCTTGATCAGTGGCCCACCCCTGTGAAGAGGAGGGGTTATAAACGATGAAACACGTCCTTCCCCCCTCTCCACTATATAAGCCTTTGACGAAAAGATAACCAGGTTGTTCCAGTACGGGAGGTCTGCAGACTCTACGTTAGAAGGACACACATGTCAACTAAGCCAACCTTGGCGTGAGCTATGGTATGAACTGGTATGAACTTTGAGCTTATTCACTACAGAAGTGATACTTCCTAGCCGCTGTAGACGTGGGCTAGGAAAGGACGGACGACGGATCCAGTCTAACAGACGGACGAAGATACCACCACGTATCCAATTTACCACCAGAGACATTCTTCCGAAAACAGGGAGATCTGTTGGCTAACCCGGCCAGCATCTACGACCAATCTACCGAAGCGCAGCTCAGAGTAAATATTTATTGCATTTTCCTTTTCCAAATGGGCGGTAATTTAGAATGCATAAGATAATGTATTTACGATAGCATAGCTGCTGTTTGTTTGTTCCTAAATCTTCCCGCTCTTTCATTCAAGCCCAACCCCCTTTCCTTTGTGTAACCAGCTTTCATACAGGTTCCATTCACCAGGGGTGAATTCTGTATGACATCATTGTATTCTGTGTATTTGTAATTCTGTGTGATTAGTTAGGTATTTAGTAAATAAATAATTAAACCCAATTTTGTATTGCTGATTCAACTTGTTAGCCAGGGTTCGTGAAGATAGCCAAGAATTTACAACTTTCATTATGAGATTGAAAATAAGATAAGGGTTAATATTGACTGCTATCGATGTAAAATATTACTAAGTATTTTAAGAGTTTATTCGGAAGATAACAGCTCTATAAACGTTCTTCCGTGGTGCCCCGACTTTCTAGTTAATTACATTTACATGATTAGCTTAATCAGGTAATATTAATTACAGAGAAATCATTTTATAAGTTAGCATGTCATATCACTTAATCCGGCATAGCCAAAGACACGACACCGTACTTCGAAGCATGTCAAACACTGTTTAAAATCAATTTTTATACTATTTTTCTCGTAAAATACCGATAATATTCCAACCGGGCGACGTTGTATTCATTCAAAGGCTGAAAAAAATGGAGTAGTCTCGTAAACGCGCATCTCCAGTGTCACTGTTCCCAGGCTGACCACTAACAAATTATCCTGCTGTTCTTCGCCCAGAGACAGCAGACACCCCATTACACTTTCTGGCGCCTTCTGAGAGCCAATGGAAGCCTTAGAAAATGTCACGTTACAGCACAGATGCTGTATTTTCGATAGAGATGCTACAGAAGGACAACAAATTGTCAGACAGGGCACTTCCAGTATGGAATCAAATCAGGTTTTGGCTTGCCATATGAGTTCTGTTATACTCACAGACACCATTCAAACAGTTTTAGAAACTTTAGAATATTTTCTATCCAAATCTACTAATTATATGCATATTCTCGTTTCTGGGCAGGAGTAGTAACCAGATTAAATCGGGTATGTTTTTTATCCGGCCGTGAAAATACTGCCCCCTATCCCAAACAGGTTGTGGCACTCCAGTCTCCTTTTCACCCCACTTAACACCAGATTTACTTAACAAAAGGCACATCTCAATAGGTGGTCCAGGTAAGTCATGACATCGTACAAGAGGTGTGTGGGCCTTTCCTCTTTTGTTCTTTATTGCTCCTCTATTGTTCCTCAAGCAAGGTGGAGGCCGATGACATCATGACTTCCCACCAGACCAACTCCTTGAAATTTGCAGTTGTGTCTAAAAAACACAATTTTTCTCAAAACATATTTTTATACTCTTTAGTGTGTGTACTTTACCGTAGTTATACTTGGGATATCAATTTTCAACAGGACAAGTTCAAAAATCACTGGAGGACCTCTTTAAGCTTCAAAGAATTGACTTCAGTAGTTCAGCCATATCTGAACAGAGAAACAGACTCACAATGCAGTATCCTGTACCTATGGTGACAAGCTGAATCCCATCATGATTACACACCAGAGATGTAAGGGAAGAAGGTTGTCTGGAAGCCACCAGGAGCAGACAGACCATGACCATACATGACAAACATGGAGCGTTTTCTGTGCTGACGACATCACTTGGCATGGCTGTGGCCAAGAGAACCGTCTGAAAACAGTTTGGACAGATTTTTGCGCAACAGAGGCCTCATGGGAGTGTGACGGCCATGAAATCTCACACACAATGCACTCACACTCCTCTCTCTATCCCTGCAGAGTCATTCCATGTCATTTCAGCAACCCATGACACCCACCATCTCAGATTGTTCT
Organism: Salmo salar; assembly: GCF_965601325.2. Taxonomy (NCBI): domain Eukaryota; kingdom Metazoa; phylum Chordata; class Actinopteri; order Salmoniformes; family Salmonidae; genus Salmo; species Salmo salar. The sequence goes on along the minus strand of NC_138311.1, from coordinate 26,784,771 downwards.
GAAATTGTTTCTGTAGTTACAAATAGATACGATTAGAATTCCTGCAGTTTTTGGGGGGTGAAATGTATTTTGAAATTAAGCTAATTAATTGCACCCTAATTGTCCTTTAGGTTTTTAGGATTCACATAATATTCACTAAATATAGTGCCGAACATCAGATTTGGACCAAACTTCCTCCTACCATTGAGTAAGACATAGGGAATCCAATAAAATTGTCAAAAGCAATCCACGGACCCCCACACCCCATGCCAATCCCATCTCAACAACCAGTATACAGTATAAGAATTATTCTGACAAGTTGTATGGAGCTGCGGCTTGGTGTATTGCTTCTTTATCCTATGTTATATATTCCCTGTGAATCTGGTGATGTTTCTTTTTTTACCCGTTCAGAGAAATTAGTCATTGAAGTCATTTGCAATAAATTAGTGTGAAAGTACAAGGTTTTGCCCACTAGATGTCATTGTTGCTGCTACAGCCACTCTCTTTTGTCCATTTGCTGGTCATTTAAATGGATCACAACATTTTCTTTGGAACTTTGGGTCGAAAAACAATAGCTTTTGCTCATTATGAAAATAAATGGTGGTCATCCTCACAAGTCAAGCCAGTCCTTCATGAAAGCAACTCTCCTTGAATAGTCCAACAAATGGCAGCTCTCTAGGGCTATCCCTATGGTGCAAATCTAACATGAAGACTTTTCCTACAAGCCCAAAACTTTGATGGAGAAATGGGCTAGTGACCCTAATAAAATAATACAATTATAAACCATTGCATGGCAGTCTTATAATTTTCAATAACATTATTAGAAAACATCTCTACATGTATGTAGTGTGATTATTGACATTTACCATTAAAATCAACACCATTATCATTGGAAATTACTCCACAGTGTGTGAGTTTGGAACTTTTACAATTGAAGACCATTAGAGACCTTCACATTAAAACCATTAGATCTGCTGTAGCCAAAAGGTTTGCTTGTTCACCAGGAATAGTCTAACTAATCTATACCGTTTTTGAAGGGAATAAACCACACACAGATGGACTGTTTCCTGGACACAGATTAAACCTAAGAGAAGGACAAACGTAATTGCTTTCATGGAGGACTGGCTTGAATTGTAAGGATGACCACACAATTTATATTCATCATGAGCAAAAGCTATTGGTTTTCTAACCAAAGTTTTAAAGAAAATGTTGTGATCCATTTAATGAACACAAGAGACCAGTAAAATGGATAAAAGGGTGTGGCAGTAGTAGGAACAAAGGCATCTAGTAGGCAAAACCTGGTACTTTTACACTTATTTATGGTAAATAATGCAATATGGCTAATTTCTCAGAACAGCAATGTTTTGCCTATATGTATTTAGCAGCGGCACAACTTTGCCACCGCCGCAGAAAGAAATCCTAATGGAAACACACACAAAAAAACATGATCAGATTCACAGGGAATACATTACATAGGATGAAAAAACAAGCAGCAGCTCCATACTACTTGTCAGACATGGCGAACTGACACTGTATATACTGGTTGTTGGGTTGGGATTGGTGTGGGTTTCTTTGGATCATTTTAATGTGTTCCTCATGTCTTACTCATTGTTAGGAAGTATTATGGTCCAAATCGGATGTTGGATACCATATTTATTGAATATTATGTGAATCCTACAAATTAAAAGGGCCAATTTGGGTGCAATCAATCAGCTTAATTTTTCAGATATTACATTATATTTCAACAACATAATGAAGGAATGCTAATCTTATCAGTTTACTACTAAATTACAGCACAATGAGAGATGTTGGTTGTCAAAATCCTCTTGTGCTTTTTGAGGTGGAAGGACAATGCAGTTCTTCCACTCCCCAACTTCTTTCTCTCACTAGTCCGTCCCCAAGCCATCGCTCTCCTTCTCCCCCACCCTTTCTCCTCCCACTAAAAGAAGGGATGAAAGGAAGGATGATGACTGATACTCTTGTGGTCATAGGGACATTCCGTCAATATGACACAATCACACACGCACACACACGGAACTCATTAACATATGCTAAGACAGATCTTCTCATAAAACCACATTCTCCACAGTACAATCAGCTCATTCACTGCCAGCCCTTTAGAGAAGTTACTGGATCAGTGCTAGGCCATCACTATCATACTGTATCCAGGCTGTATCACATCCGGCCGTGATTGGGAGTCCCATAGGGTGGCGCACAATTGGCCCAGTGTCGTCCGGGTTACCCCGGGGTAAGGCCGTCATTGTAAATAAGAATTTGTTCTTAACTGACTTGCGTAGTTAAATAAAGGTTAAATTAAATTACGATAAAGAGATCAGTTGGCCTAAGCAGCCACCCCTGAGTAGCACAGTGTCATGTGACTTAACCAGGAATCATTCCTGGCCCTACTCTTGTGTGCACTGTGTAATAGTTTAGTCATCTCAACAGCAGTGGATAAAGTAGTGGTCAGGTGCTTTAAAGTGAAAGTGAGGGAGGTAGACACAGGGAGATGCAGGGGAGGATAAAGGAGAGGACGTAAGAGCATCTTCCTCAAGTACTCAGTCATTTTGATGCGACAGAAATGACAGTTGTTGGGTCTCTTTGAAACATCAGACCAAACACTGATTGAATTTAGGGCTGTGATGGTCATGGAATTTTGGATGACATTATTGATCAGCCAAATGACGTGGTCACGCTTATAGGCCTAATCGTTTTTATTTTCTTGGTAAAGCGTATTTTACTATATACATGGACTGGTTTGGATTTTTACTTTACCTTACATAACGGTATTTCAATGTTTGGTTTGTTAAATGTAATTTAAATTGTAATAACTGAGTGAGGAAAATCAAAAAATTATGGCAATTGTCTTTTCTTATTGCCAATAAGTAGTGCTGAGCATTAACCGAAATGTGGGTTATTTTAAATTTTTTAAATAACTAAGTGACCAATGTCGTTCAGATAAATCAGATCAAGACTGAACTGTGCGATTTAGTAGGAAGTTGTAGTTTCCAACAGGCCAATATTCTACATAGTTTAGTGCAGAAAACGTGGTAATTAACTACAATGACCATAATCCATTGCCCGTATACTTTTCCGGTCTGTGTGGGGCAGACACATAAACAAGAAGAGAGAGGGACCTTCACAAGATATCTCTACCTGAAAATACATGATCTAAGTGATTGATAGTTGGTATTCAGTCATAAAATTATGCCTTATTTACTTTGAACTACTAAAATAGTGATTTTGTCAGACAGCATAAGCAGTAGCTCTATAGAGATGAGATGACTTGGAATGAAATAATAAAGTAATAAAATAAAACAAATGTAACAAATATACACAACAACTGAAATATTTTATTAAAGTAAAGTAATGTGAATAAATTATGCTTGATAAGCAGTAATGGGTAGTCACTACCATCATGGGACTTGTATAAATTGTTTTGCTCTGTGCTGTTACAGTGATTATTTTTTTATAATCAAACCGACATCGAAATGACCTCAAAAAGCACAAATCGCTCAACACTACCAGTAAGAGACTGCTAACAATTAACAACTGCTTATTTGCTAGCAAGAGCTTTGGGTGCGCACATTTAGCCTACTTTCTTTTGAATCTTGCCTGTGAGGCAGTACTGGTGACAAAGGTAACCTAGAAATCGGCACAATGCCCCTTGTGACTAATTAAGAACTGCCATAGACCCAGATGGTATTAGCTAGAACGTCTATTCTAGACCCTGCTCGCCTGGGATGAAAACAACCATTGATAACCATTGGCTCACAGCAATAACATCACCTATTTCAAACACAATTTTCTTGTTGTCTGCTTGTTTTAGTCAATTACAAAACAACATTTTAGAAAAGTACAACACGTCTAAAGATTCCTTTTCAACATTGCCTGCTGCCTGGTGTTCTCACTACTTAGAAAAAATGTAATATTGTAGGACTTCCCTAATTCTCTTTTTCATGATGACACTAGCAGCCACTTGAGTGAGTGATTGCTAGCTAGCTACCAACCTGAACATTAAGGTAGCCAAGACAAACGGACTAAACAGCAACAAGTAGTGAGCGGAGTCACAAACAGACTGTACTTAACAAGTTAAATGTTTTACATGTGATTAAATGTTTTCCACACATAGCTACGTGTAGCCTACTTGGATACTTCGCCCCCCCATTTCCCACTCTACCACACGGAATAGCCTGAAGCCACAGGGCTCTTCTCGCAGGCATCATTTCCCTACATGGGAGCATTGCAAAATGTAGGTCAGGATTTTTGACCTGGCTAACAACACAGCAGCTTTCCGGCATGTTTTGTTATTTCTGTATATCAAAAAAATCAACAACAATGTTGCCTCTTTTACAATGGGGGTCAATAGGAAATAATGTTGGTTTTCCACTATCTGTAAGCGTGGTCGAGGGAAATGTGTTATTATTATGTGTATTTCGACTCGGGCTATTGTATCCATTGAAAATACATGGTCATAGAGGAGCATCATTATTCTGACAATGGAAAAGTTACTTTTTCACAAAATAGAGGCATACAAAGACAAAACATGTGGTACAGTGTGGAAATGATAACAAATGATTAAAGTAAATCCAGAAATGTATGAAAATGTTTTGGTTGAAGTTTGATTGAACAGCATAAAACAATCAGAACAGAGAACACCGCCGCCCTTCATCCACACAATATACAATATTTCATGACACTAAACCTGCCCACCCCACAGATATAACTGCGGGACTGCGGGTTATGAGTCAACCTGTGCATCACTAATGTGCTGCTGCAGAGAGGTCAGTGTTGCCTAGGCAACCAAAGACTTGTTTGCTACAACACAGCAAGGAGCAACAAAGTTTCATCATGTTGTAAAGAGTCCTGCTACCACAAAAACGGACTCAACGGTACCGGAGCGCCAAGTCTAGGTTCAAAAGGCTCCTTAACAGCTTCTACCCCCAAGCCATAAGACTACTGAACAATGAATCAATTGGCCACCCAGACTATTTGCATTGTCACCACCAGGGGCGGACTGAAACAATAATTCAGGCCGGGAATTTGACTCCATCCCAGGCCACCATGTTCACACAAACCACCAGACCGCTAATTTTGTAGGCTTACCCTATTTGTTGATGTAACGGGTACCAAACGAGTTATACATTTGGCCACTATGTTCATCTGGGAAGAAAGTTACCAACATTACAAAATACAAACATTTGGGACTGACCAACAAGTAGCCTATCTGAACACTGAGTTTTCAAGGTATGCTATGGCTATGGGTGCACCCTCAAAAACTCACTAGGAATACACCAATGATAGCACATACAAATGTACAAGGCTAGACACACAAAACAATTAGCCTACACTTTTTAAAAAGAGAATGAGATATACAGAGTTAGCTCAAATGTTCAAATTATTATCACACACACACATTCACTGAACTTGAACATAAGCTACAACAATGTAAGTATAATACAAAAGTCGAAAAAGCACTCCTCTACAAAAGTAGATTACAATGTTCACTAACTGGTGTCCATAAAGCAAACAGCACAACAATAAACACATCTATACACTGAGTCAATGAAATTGAACATTGGCTACATAACTGCAAGTATAATACGAAAGTCCAAAAAACATGCCTCTGTACAAAAGCTTTAAGACACAGCAAATGTTCTTTCACCCTTGTCAGCCTGTTAAGGAAGAGTCATAGCATAGCTACTTCAGAGTAACCAGTAAGTAATTACCTGTAGTAAACCAGTGGGCGGCGCAGTAACTCACTGCTCTCTGCCATCTTGTCAATGATGTCATCTTTGTCAAGTCCCAGAAGAATCTCCTTCTCTGTTGCCATCAAAAGGAACGCTTCAAGGTTCTCTTGAGTGAGGGAGGTTCTTAGGTGGTTCTTCACAAATTTCAGGGTGGAGAAGGTCTTCTCAAGCCACTGAGGGATGGATAGAGTGAAGAGGAACTTGTAGCCCAAACCAAGATAGCAGCATATTGGGCAGTTTTTACATGTGGAACAACTTCTGCTCACCAACTCCACACTTTCATCAGGATCCTCAAAGCCTTCCCCTGATTCATCACTGGCGGTGGTGGCCCTGGTGTTGTACTCCTCCAATGCTGACTGTTTCAGTCTTTCCCACTGTTGTGCAAGGCTGCTCAGTTCAGCCTTCAATGCCTCAACAGTGGCATGTTCATCAAATTCCAGTAAGCATTTGCTGAGCTCCTTCATGGCTGTCTTTGGAAGGCCCTTTTCTCTGATCTCAGGAAAATGCTTTGGATTCCTGCAGGAGACATCTGCACACAGCACTGCATTTGCTGCATAACGGCAGTGAATACTTTCAACAACAGTGCCCAGTACCACATTGTGGATGTTGATTTTGTAATCCATGTCTGCATTAGCAATGGGCTTGTCTTCTGCCAACTCACCTGGTTTTCTCTTCTTTTTTTGTTGTTCTCATCTCTGGGAGAGCAGTCTGAGCTTCGGCATCACAGTCCTGCTGCTCCTCCAGAATTCCATTGGCCCACTCAACAATGTCGTCTGCTGCCCTCTTCACACCCTAAAAGTCTCGGGCACACTTTCTCAAGTTATCCTCCGTTCCCGTCACCAAGTGCTGTGCTGTTACGATATCCATGCCACTTGTTTGCAAGTATTTAGAGAGAGGGAACGTCTGCTCAAAAATCCTGAGAAAAACCTCAGCTGTAAGTATGGTTTCATACTTTAGGAGAGCATCCTAGTACCCTTGGGCCTTGCTTCGGATGGCAGGTTTTATGGTCACATCCTTTTCAATTCTTTCCATAGTGATGACCACATCCGTGTAAAGTGCACGGTCAGGCTTTGCAAAGCTTCCAAATTCTTTCCTCAAGGCCTCGTCTTTGACCCACCAGCGTGTTTCACCAATTACATCAAGCCATCTGTGTCTCCTGTCCTCACTGGTTTCCTCCCATAGCTTCATGCGTTTATAGGAATCTCAAACGAACACTGAAATGTCATTCAGTTGTGAGAAAAGGGATTAACTTGCCACAACAACCCCTGTGGTGTCAGTTAGCACAAAGTTGAGGACATGTGAGTAACACCATATGTGCACCTGGTTAGGAGACTCTCCTGTGAGCAATGCATAGAAGCCCCTGTACTGTCCCTGCATATTTGCTGCTCCGTCTGTTGCATTACCAACACACTGTTTGATATCTATGTCCATCTTCTCAAGGGTCTGTTTCACACGGTCCACAAAGTACTGTCCAGTCGATGACTCACAGTCAATGACTGCAATGAGTCTCTGGTGGACAACATCAGTGACATATTGACGAACTACTGCACACTGGTCTTTGGATGTTAAATCCTGTGTTGTGTCCATTTGTATTGAGAACATCCCTGCCTTTCTCACTTCAACAGCAATTGTCTGCTAAATCAACATTCTGATGACTTCAATTACTTTATTTGCTGTTGTTTTGGGCATCATAGTTACCAAGGGCCCTCTTCCTTTATTTCCCATCTGCTTCTTGCTCTTCTCAATGCAATCACTAACATGCTCTTGTAGGCAGACATCATATTTGCATCATAACAATATAAGCTCAAGAAACTTGCCATGATTGACGGCCATGTTTTCCAAGTTATATGCAGCTTCGTGCCTGTGTCCTCTGTAGCTAAGCCCACATTTACAATAACTTTAACTACATCAATCACACGTTCCATGACCTGCCTCCTCTTTCTGACCTGGTCTCGTTGAACTGACATTATCACTCAGAAGGGTACGGATGTCTGCTTTGCTGGCTCTGAGGAAAAAGGCTTCTGCACTTTCTCTATGGTTCTTGCATCTCTCATGTTCCTGTACTCTCTGATGGGCATGTTTCCAGGCCTGCATGCCTCTTTTGACAAATGCACTATCACTGGCTGAAGGTTTTGCGACTGCAAGACATACTGAGCAGAATAAGGAGGGAGTTACTTCATTGTACGTCAGCCATTTTCTGTTTGTGCCATCTTTATAGTGGAATACATTGGGAATGACTCTTTGAGGGGTTTGTTTTGGGTGGTACTGAAAAAACAAGTCAAAATCCATTGACTGAGGACGGGCAAAACAATCAAATGGATTTTCAGTGCTTTCGCTGTCCATTACTATTTTCTCTGTACTGGGCTCTGAACCTCTCTCTCTCTCTCTCTCTCTCTCTCTCTCTCTCTCTCTCTGCACATCTGGTTGCTCTGCAGAATGAGATTAACATTGTAAATAACCTAAATTTAAACTTGCATTACTTGTGCAGTCATTGATTGTATGCCCACCGATTACAGTCCTACTGATAATCTCATAAATAAAGCACATATTAATGTAAATTCATAGCCTACATATTTAGGTTTGTGCTCTTAAGTTGTACCTGAAGGTTCCTGCTCTGAGTCTGACTCTGTACTGACCACCATCTCCAGTTCTGCAGGAGCACCTGAAGCTCTAGTGCTGCTGCTGCTTCCTTCTCCACCTTTACAAAGAAAATACTATTATCATACTCACTATCATTAGTGTATCAGTAGCTCTAGTGCTGCTGCTGCTTCCTTCTCCACCTTTACAAAGAAAATACTATTATCATACTCACTATCATTAGTGTATCAGTAGGCTACATTAATACAGCTCAGGAAAAATGTAACAGTGGCCTCTTAATTTGGAGTGGGCTCTTAATTTGGAGTGGCCTCTTAACTTGGAGTCGTCTCTTAATTTTTCCCAGAGCTGTATATCATTGTAGTAACTTGTAATGCTGGTACTAATGGCTCTTATGATCTTTGTCATTGCCTGTGCTGTGTCACACATTCATGTGTGTATTATGGTTATGTTACTGTAGCCTATTTTGCTGTACAGTGTATGTGCACTTTCCCCAGCTTATGTGGCATAAGTCATGACCGAATACTGGCAAGTCCATAGTCTAGGTTAACTATGTTTTACTAGTTGAAATATATTGCCTTCAATGTCATATTATGTTGTGTTAATGCTATGCTATTTATGCTATGTTGCACTCCTTGATATGATATAATTCAAGATTCTCTGGTCTGATGAAACCAAGATTGAACTCTTTGGCCTGAATACCAAGCGTCACGTCTGGAGGAAACCTGGCACCATCCCTACGGTGAAGCATGATAGTGGCAGCATCATGCTGTGGGGATGTTTTTCAGCGGCAGGGACTTGGAGACTAGTCAGGATCGAGGCAAAGATGAAGGGAGCAAATTACAGAGAGATCCTTGATGAAAACCCGCTCCAGAGCGCTCAAGACCTCAGACTGGGGCGAAGGTTCACCTTCCAACTGGACAATGACCCTAAGCACACAGCCAAGACAATGCAGGAGTGGCTTCGGGACAAGTCTCTGAATGTCCTTGAGTGGCCCACCCAGAGCCCAGACTTAAACCCAATCGAACATCTCTGGAGAGACTTGAAAATAGCTGTCCAGCAATGCTCCCCATCCAACCTGACAGAGCTTGAGAGGATCTGCAAAGAAGAATTGAAGAAATTCCTCAAATACAGGTGTGCCAAGCTTGTAGCGTCTGACCCAAGAAGATTCGATACTGTAATCGCTGTCAAAGGTGCTTCAACCAAGTACTGAGTAAAGGATCAGAATACTTATGTAAATGTGATATTTCAGTTTTTTTATCTTTATTAAATTAGCAAGAATTTCTTAAAAACAGTTTTTGCTTTGTCATTATGGGGTATTGTGTGTAGATTGATGAGGGAAAAAAACAATTTAATCAATTTTAGAACAAGGCTGTAACGTAACAAAATGTGGAAAAAGTCAAGGGGTCTGAATACTTTCCGAAGGCACTGTACATTCTAATGCTAGAATGTATTTTCAACCAGCAACTATCAGGAAATAACATTGATCACATTTTTCACACTTTTACAGTGTTAGTTTCATCTGCTGTTGTCCAATATCACATGAAATATATATCTTTGAGAATACCATATAAGTATCATTAGCTTTTAAAACAATTCAATATGTTTTTCTTTTATCATATCTTGGACCAGAGTGAGGCTATATCTCGACCTGCCTATACCTTTTGTTCCTGCAGTGAGGAGGATTCACCATCTTCCTCGAAAAAAGCCTGCCAGTATGCAAATGAGGGAGACAAATGATTCACTCACTTTAATGTCACTGTCTGGCAAGTCCTGATGGACAAATGAAGTCTTTGGTTTACTTGTCCTGATGCGATACCATGGACATATAACTATGTTATATGATTTATAAATGGCAAGGATTTACACTGAGTGTACAAAACATTGAGAACACCTTCCTAATATTGAGTTGAGATCGACTTTATCCAGTCAGTTCAACACCTTTTATAAACGTGTCAAGTTTGCTGTTCGTGAATCAAAGCACAATAAATAGCCTATGCGCCACTCCGTGGCTGCATATGAAACACGCCAGGGTCCAACGTTAACTTTTTTTATCACTGGCCAGTTGGCCAAAACTCGACTGGCCTGAACAGAATTTAAACTGTCACGGACATGGTGTAGTTCTTTCATACATTGGGGTCATGCAGGGCCTATTGGTTGTCATGCTTTCTCTCTATATTCAACTACATTTGTTTATTATATGTATTAAAAATATATGTAATATAATTTAGCAATGCAAGTCATTACTCTATTCTTTAGAATTCTATTGTTATTTTCATACATTTTTGTTTCTAAAGAATGTCATTTTGAGATTTGAAAATAGGACGCTGCTCCTATAAGACAAACGTTCCCAAAGAGATAGCTTATATTGACATGCATACAATAGGTTAGCCCAGACGAATGCTTTTTTAGCTTTCTTTTTGTGGACTATCAACGGTAGCCAGCATATTCCTAGCATTTTCACTATCGAAGGTTAACTTTTGTAAATCACTTTCCCTAAAACAAATAAGCTCAGAGAGTAGATTTATGGGTGCTTCTTTTTGCTCTGGCCAGGTCGCGTGTGCTATGGCAACACATCAACTCGTGTACTGCTCGATGGGTCGAGAAGTTGTGACTCGCGGGATCGTGCTGGTGTTTGGGGGAACGGCCATTCATAGCTAAAATACATATAGCATGACATTTACACGTGTTCATTCATGGTTTTCAATGGTAGACTGCGACAGAGCAGGTAAATGTTGAACTTGAAATCAAAACATACACTGAAAAGTGACTGACGTGATCCACAGGCATGTCATGTTTGTATTGGCCCTGGGCCAGTAGGCCATTGTTAATGTCGGACCCTGCACATGAAATAAAACCAATTAATGTGCCAAATAACAATAGGCTTGTCACAGCTGTCTTCAGGAAAGGACCAAAATGCAGCAGAGTTAGTGTTCGTCATCTTGAATTTAATAGAAAGAACACTATAACAAAAACAAACTGAGAAAACTGACAGCCAACAGTCCTGTCAGGTGCAACCACACTAAACAAGAAACAATTACCCACAACCCCAAAGAAAAACACACACTCCTATATAGGACTCCCAATCAAAGGCAACTCAACACACCAGCCTTCAATTGGGAGTCCTAATCACCAACACAACCATTCACACACACAAAAACCCTACCACATCCTGACCAAAACGAATCCAATTGCTCCCTCTGCTGGTCAGGATGTGACAAGGCTAAGTGGTTTTCGACTCATTGTTTCCACATTATATTAGCAGACACTCTTATCCAGAGTGATTTACAGGAGAAATTAGGGTTAAGTGCGTCGCTCAATGGCACATTGGCAGATTTTCCCCCCTAGTTGCCTCTGGTTTTTGGAACCAGCAACCTTTCTGTTATTGGGCCAATGCTCTTAACCCATAGGCTCCCTGCCTCCCCAAATCCACTCACGTTTATGGAACATGCAAATTCATGCTCTCTCCCTCCATTTAAAGAAATCCGACTGCCTACCACAACGCACACAACAGACACACCAGGGTTGCCAGGGCTAGCGAAAATGTCTTGTACAATGACCATTAAAAACCTGCCCAAAGGCCTGAAAACGAGTCAATGTATTTTTCACAGCAAGAGAGGAGTTGCCACGTTTACACAGTAAACCCTTTTTCCATAACTTTATCGAGCCAAATAAGAAGGAATATCGATGTAACTTGTAACGACATTAGAAGCAAAATGTGAATCATTCTTGCAAACTATGACATGAAGTAAAAAAAACTAATTTGAATATGTTGCAAGAGAAAATATAATTCTCCCTTATTAAACTGCCAGATCATTTTCCATCAATGGATGTCGATTTAACTCATTTGACTGCTATGATTAAGCAATAAGGCATTAGGGGGTATGGTATATGGCCAATATACCACAGCTACGGGCTGTTCTTCTGCATGACACAACATGGAGTGCCTGGATACAGTCGTCAGCCATGTTATATTGGCCATATACTACAAACCTCCGGGGTGACTTTTTACTATTATAAACTGGTTACCAACGTAATTAGAACAGTATTTTTTTTATCATCATACCCATGGTATAAGATTCAGGGCTCGAACCCAGTTTATAATTGTAATTATAAACTGGGTGGTTCGAACCCTGAATGCTGATTGGCTGACAGCTGTGGTATATCAGACCATATACCACGCGTATGACAAAACATGTATTTTTACTTCTCTAATTATGTTGGTAACCAGTTTATAATAGCAAAAAGGCACCTCGGGGGTTTGTGGTATATTGCCAATATCCCACTGCTAAGGGCTGTATTTTCTGCCAATTTTGTCATTATTATGTGCCAGATGTTAAGACTACAAACAGGTATAAATGGCCCATTTGTGAGATTGACTTGTCATTTCAATAGGCATAGGCAACATACAAAAATGTGGGTAAATCAACTTTGCCATGGTTTGCCTAGATAGATGAAGGTAGCCTATAGCAGCCCCTTATTTCAGATAGTCAACAGTAGCCTAGGCAAGATGTAGGCAAGATGTAAACTGAACGATTTAGCAGCTTGCTTAGTTCAAATTAACAGGCTCATTTATTCAACATGAATAGCTTGGTGATTTCGATGTTAGAAGTGCTTGTGTTTCCCAATAGCCTGCTGGAATAGGCTACTGAGGATGGGGTCATTATTTCAATTCTATAAGTAAATATTAATATGCTTGTCAACAACAGCCTTTTTTTTTTACATGTAGTCTAATCTGATTGACTGTTACCGTCAATCTAATGCGTTCTAACAACTGATCGGCAATAGTGATAAAGCTTTGATAACTTCCAATTTATTCAACTAAACATGGCCATTAATAATTGCATAATAACACAAGGCTACAAGAACAATACATTGAAGCTATAGGCTATTTATTAAATCTATTTGCCAGCTCCAGCTAGGCTACACAAGTGGCACAAATTGATTTGCAATGACTCCAGTGATATAGGCCTAGTCATTTCAACATATTTATTGTATCAAATGGTAGCCTACAGTAGCCTACAATGGCATATACATTAATAGGCTACCTGATGGCCAACAAATGCAAATGTATAATTCTCCACATGTCAGTTTCATTGAGGACTTTTCCCCATAACATAAGCACGCTAGGGTGTTCCATAACTTTTTTCAAATTTTCACTCGCCCAGCCCCCGAGAACCAATAACTGAGCATGCGTAAAACACTTCGCTTGATAACGTTTTCCATAAGCAAAGTCGACATTAGAATGGAGTTTAAACTACCGCTGAGCAAATGATATAATGCGCTCTAGTGTGCCCAAAGTAAATTTCCAGTGCGTTGTCACTGTTATTTGTTGATGAGCATCAGTTCTAGCATGTTGGGAAACGGGTTAGAGAAAAACAGGTGTCTCCATAATGTCAAGTTAAATAGACTACCGACAACTCGTAAAAAGTTGTCATAATGTGCGCGCGTGCTGCTCTGTCTTCTTGTACTTTCCCCCCCACCACTCACTCACCAAACAGCCTGGTCACTGCCCGATAGTCACCAGCAGCAGGTTACAGTGATATATATATATTTATTAAGAGAAATGCCATGGCGGCCGCGGTGCAGCAAGTAGCCCAACAGCCCGCGACCAATACATTTTCACCCACAGCATCGTGTTCAAAGTAGCCCAACACCCGGTAAAACTGCGGACATGGCAACCCTGACACCCATACCCAGGTACCGAGAGCCGGGACAGACAGCAGACTGTCAAACCAGTAGTGTTTCCCTGTCATCGTTCACTTTGAGGTTGACAGGAGCCTGTCCTATCAGTAGATTCGATAGAACATGCATATCGTTCAATACTTTTTTCTGACTATGGAATTGAAAAGTAGCCTCATTAATTTAAGTGGAAAAAGTAGCCGGCTGAAAATGTGTTTGTAATCTGCTTTATAGCCGACAGCCGGCGCTAGTGGAAAACACTGGAAATATTATACATTTGTTTTTCTGTATTTTCATTCAGTGCAGAAAGCAAGTCTTCCCCCCTAAAACAACATGACCCTGACTGTGGGTGTGTGCTTGTGTTACTATCCTCGTGGGTACCGGAAATCCCCAAGCATTTCCCCACGTACCCACGAGGACAAAGGCTATTTTAAATTTAGGGGTTAGGTTACAATTAGGGTTAGGGGTTGGGTTTAGGATTAGGTTTAGGGAAAATAGGATTTTCAATGCAAATCAACTTTATGTCCCCACAAGGATAGTAAAACGTATGCTGTGTGTGTGTGTGTGCGTGCGTGCGTGCGTGTGTGTGTGTACCTGGCAGGGTTGAGGTCTATTCGTTCCCTTCTATACTGCAGTGTTTGATCTTGGGAAACATATTTTTTCTGATATTTAAAAATATTAAGGGAATTATAAATTATTATAGACAACCCACAACATGATCTTAGAATATTCCTAGACCATTGTAGTTATAAAAAATGTTTTAGGAGTGTCACGTCCTGACCAGTATAAGGGGTTATTTGTTATTGTACGTGGCAGGGGTGTGTTTGTTTATAGTGTTTCGGGGTTTGTTGGGTTATGTTCTTGTTAGTCTATTTCTATGTTAGTTCTAGTATGTCTATTTCTATGTGGTGTTTGTTGGGTTGACCTTCAATTGGAAGCAGCTGCTCCTAGTTGCTTCTAATTGAAGGTCCTATTTAAGAGGGGTGTTGTTCTATGGGATTTTGTGGGTAGTTGTTTCGTGTATAGCTGTATGCCTCACAGGACTGTTTGTCGTCGTTATTTTTGTATATGTTTGTTTTGGTTTTCCTTCTTTATGCCAAATAAAAAGAAGATGAGTATACACATTCCCGCTGCATTTTGGTCCAATGCTTACGACGACCGTGACAAGGAGAGTGAGTTCTAAAATGTTTCAACCTAAATGCTTTGGTAACCACCATACATTATGTCAAAATAAATGTGACTATGGTCATGTGTAGAATAAATAATCAATTTCAATTTCCTTGAATTAAATTGTACTTCCTTTAATTCAAATTCTGCTCCCTCTGGGGTGTGGCCAATTCAAAAAATGAATTGGCATCAAAGAGTAATTTGCAACTCATTTCAGAATTAACCCCAACCCTGGAACCTGGTCAGGAAAAATGAATGGCCCTAATCAGTGCCAATTTTAGCATGTAAATCTTGGTAGGCCCCCCCCAAAAAAGTGAGATGCATGCCAGCAAAGCCACTACACATCACTAAACAAGCTACACCTGGCTATCAGCGGAGCCTTATCTGGCAGCGAAACAGTTCATTCAGCCTCATTTACTGTCTTTAAAAAAAAAACATATGGCTGACTTGCTTAAACAAATGTGGTTTCAACTGACAATTGAGATGTACAAACTATGGCATAAGGGGATGACAAGTGGAAGAGGCAATCCGTACTTTCAATTAAGACATTAATGAGCGAGCTAGGATGGACGTAGTCAATATAACTATTTATTTGTTCAGCACTTTTGAAATGTACAGCGACAGAATTCAGAACATGGGCTGTTCTTACAGTGTTCTCCCTGTATACCAAGTCAGAAACATAGGATAAATAAAGGGGGCATATAAGCAGACCATGAAAGCTCTTACAATAATCAATGATTACATTTCTCTAAAACAGGTTATAGGATACATGTGCACAACCAAGTCAGAACAGTTGGTGAAATTTAGAGTTGAAAATAGACCAAATTATTAGGGTGACGCACATGGGCTACTAACAGCTTACTACACAACGTACCTTAATATTAGTTTCTTAGCTACAGTATACATATCTCCCTGGCATATTCTATAATTTATGCAGCAGCATAAATCAGTCCAATCAAAGCTACTGTAGATATAATGTGTTTTGACGTCATTTTATCTGTGGCCAATGATCTTGAGCCTCCTTGGATGGACACTTCTAATGTAACAATATGGCAGCACCCAAGGGGCTTGAATCTTTGAGCTAAACCCTTAGACTTGGCGGTGACGTAGTATCCCCATAAGTGACAGAACACTGAGCCAATAATGATACAACGCTCCGTATTTTCTGCTGGCTTGCCCCACCACCATAGAAAGCGCTGAGCTAGGCTGAAACACCTGCATTTTTGAGCTGTCTTCCTCAAGAAAACAAAAAAGAGGCCATGTTTGTATGCGGCTTTATTAACTCAGTGATATAAATATTTTAACATTGTTTGCAAACTGATATGAGACACGTATTAATGCCAAAATAACATGCAAAACAGGCAAGACATTTTTTGTTGCTAAAAATGTGGGGCTAAAACAGGTGCACCTGCCCTGAATGACGGGTCGCTGGCCCTAATAATAACTTTCGGTGACCACCTCTGTGACATGTTTCTACTTTCTCCATTTGGGTTCCTCTGGAGGCGTTTCGGAAGCCCGGCCCCACCAGGATCCCTAAACACAAAGGCTACGGCATGCCCAGAGGGACAAACAGCACTATTAACACTGGACAGAGCAAAGGACAGCTGCCAGCCACCGTGCACTCTGGGAGAAACACTGTGAATGGTCAGACTGCGTCCAACAGGAGAAATGGTCCAACCACATTCGTTCAGAACATTGCAGAAATGTAATAACTAGAGCTGTGACACAATTCCATATTTTACTGACTGTGTAAAGAACAAATTGCAGGTGCTATAATATTGAGACCAACTGCTTGCACTAGTGCTGTGTAAATCAATAAATAATTTATTTTTCTGCCATTTGTGTGCAATCGTTTGTCTATCTCTCAATTCTTTGGTCTATTGAAATGTTCCTATCCTCCTTAAAAGTTGTCTAGTAGGGCTGGGAATTGCCAGGGACCTTACAATATGATATTATCATGATACTTAGGTGCCGATACAATATGCATTGCGATTCTCACGATTCTATATTGCGATTCGATACTGTGATTTTATTGTGATTCGATGTTCCAAACATATTGCTCACCATATGTCTTCCGCAGAGGGAAAAGAAAGAGCCATGAGAACTCGGCCCTCCGTGAAATTATTGCAATATTGTCAAAACGATACGATACAATATATCTTTAAAAATTATATCCCAATGTAACTGTATCGTTGTATTCCCACATCACTATTGTCTAGGTCAGGGGTAGGCAACACTGTTCTTGGAGTGCCTTAGGTACTGCAGTGTTTTGTTCCAACTAGGCACCACACCAGGTGTGAGTTCAGTTCGCTTGAACGTTTGCTACGTTGCTGAAAGGTTTGTACTGAACAAAACGTTTTCCCAAGATGTTCTTGTACGTTCTTGAACAGACTTTGAGATACATTTGCTCCGATCAGTGGGTGCATACACCTGGTCTAGGTAGATGCATGAGAAAACTATCCAGATGTCCATCATACTCCAGAGTGTCAAACTCATTCCACGGAAGGCCTAATGTCTGCAGGTTTTTTTCCCTTTCAATTATGCCCTAGACAACAAGGTGTGGAAAGTTCCTTACTAATTAGTGACCTTAGTTCATCAATCAAGTATAAGGGAGGAGCAAAAACCTGCAGACATTCGGCCCTCCATGAAATTAGTTTGACACCTATGATCATACTTGACAAGTATAGTATGTTCCATCCCATTTACTGCATTAACCTCTAGTGGTCAACTTCCAAATGACATAGGATGTAATAGTACAGTCACAGATGTTGGTACAGTCCTGTAGTCAGGGCTAAAATTAAAGGTCCACTATGCAGAAATCGTTCCACCATTTCCTGGTTCCTAAAATTTTAATTGTTCGCCTAATTTCAGATTATGTGGGAAAACAAGCATAGAGAATGTAGACAATCATTGTATCATCTAAACTGATGTGAAATATATTAGTATT
Organism: Salmo salar; assembly: GCF_965601325.2. Lineage (NCBI taxonomy): Eukaryota > Metazoa > Chordata > Actinopteri > Salmoniformes > Salmonidae > Salmo > Salmo salar. Next base: position 26,766,654 of record NC_138311.1, on the reverse strand, counting down.
AGTATTATATAGTATTTTCAGCTGTCTGAAGCTGGTTTAAAAACGTGAAGGTAAAAGATGTAAAAACTAAACTGGTCCACCATCCACTATGGCAGGTAGATGCAAAAAAAAAATATATATAAAAAAAAAAAAAAAACGATGACCATGCTTTGTAATGTTTCTAAAACATGTTTTTTGTGACCTGAGTCTTTAAACTAAAGTATCAGATGAGACAAAATGTTCAGCGGCCCCTTTAAGGGCAGGAGGTTACCATGATAAAGGGGTCACTTGAGTCATGTCAAGTGTGGCTGTATGTGTGTGAGATTTGGGATGTGACTAGTAGCAGACAGCGTCTACAGTGTCTTTTCGCTCTCAGTTGTAGCAGCAGATTCAAACTAACATTGAAAAACAACCGAGATTATGAACGAAAAAATGTAAATAACCAATAAACATGACATTTGTGAACAGTTTGTAAGCAAAGTGTTACTGGGACACTGGCAAATAGATAGAAGTAGAACTATGTAGAACTAACCCATACACTAACAAAGCCCTTGCAAAAGACCCATATTGAGTACCACAGTATGAGTCACAATGCCCATAAAACCTAGCCGTAAAACCTGGAAATGTTTCCAATCGTTTAATCACCATTAATTTTTCCGTCTCGGAATTTCAAACTACTTCATATAAGGTTTGTGTTTAGTGTAGGCTTACCCTGAGGTGACGTTTTGATAACCGCACAAATCTCTCTCAGACAAGGTAACTTTTATCAACATATTTGCCTGTAATTACCACCATCCCACACGCAAAAAAGTGAATTAGCCGCTAATGTGGCTATTAAAAAGAACTACACATCTTGTCGCAAGCTTTGACGTTATCTCTCAAGGCACATTTCTCCATGCAAACTCATCGACAAGTAGCATGTAACCTAGCAAGTAGATATTATAGCCTTTTTAGTTTATTGTGTAAATAATTGATATTGTATATTTCTTGTGTGTATTCTTATTTAGCATTTTTAAAATTACCCTGCTAGCTACGGGGCGCTGTCCTCAGATAAACCTTAACATTATTAAATTACTATCATTTTTTAAATTACCCTGGCCTTTGTAGCAAACTAGCTAACCTTAGGTCTCTCCGTCGATCAGAAGCAAGGATGGTTCTGTGCTATGTACAGGATTGTAACCACTACTCTGATAAGCACACGTGCATTTTATCGTTTCCCAACATCTGTAATCGAGAGGCATCGCTGGAGCTGTGTGATAAGGTAAGCCCTGTTTGCTAGTTCCTAACAAGCTATTTTGGTTAGGTCAAAGATCTGTGGTTAGCTAGATCTTTGACCTAATGAAAATTAGCTAGATAACCACTGACAGTAGTTATGTACACAATGCATGTTACCCTCCTTACAAGTAAAAAGAAAATCAGCAAAGACTAGCATAATGACTGTTGTGACCTTTCATTGGCAAGTCTTTAGTGAGCTAGCCAGCTAGCTAGTAAACGTTAGCTCACAGTTTGTGTAGTTATACTTTTTTCACGTTGTGACATGCTAGCTAGCGTTAGCCCACCAGGGAAGGAATATTTAGCTAATGTTACATAGTTAATGTTATCTTATCGTTTGTTTAGTCAGACTTGCTAGCGTAACGTTAATCTGGCAGCATGGATAGTTGGTTAGCTAGCATGTCACAACTTTGAAAAGGTGAGCTAATGTTAACTACATTACATTACCAAATGTATATGGACACATGCTCGTCGAACATCTCATTCTAAAATCATTTGGTCTGACTCACAGTCGACGTTCCAATTCATCCCAATGAATGCCTTCCCCAAACTTTTGCCACAATGTTGGAAGCAAAGAATCGTCTAGAATGTCATTGTATGCTGTAGCGTTAAGATTTCCCTTCAGTGGAACTAAGGGACCTAGCCTGAACCATGAAAAACAGCCCCAGAACATTATTCCTCTTCAACCAAACTTTACAGTTGACACTATGGCAGGTAGCATTCTCCTGTCATCCGCCAAACCCAGATTCGTCCGTTGGACTGCCAGATGGTAAGCGTGATTCATCACTCCATCGAATGCGTTTCCACTGCTCCAGAGTCCAATGGCTTTACACCACTCCAGACAATGTTTGGCATTGCTCATGGTGACCTTAGGCAGGTGTGCGGCTGCTCTGCCATAGAAACCCATTTCATGACGCTCCCATTGAACAGTTCTTGTGCGGAAGTTGCTTCCAGAGGCAGTTTGGAACTCGGTAGTGAGTGTTGAAACTGAGTACAGAGTATTTTTACGAGCTAAGCGCTTCAGAACTCAGCGCTTCAGAACCCATTCTGTGAGCTAGTGTGGCCTACCGCTTCGCGGCTGAGCTGTTGTTGCTCCTAGATGTTTCCACTACACAATAACAGCACTTACAGTTGACCGGGGCAACTCAAGCAGGGCATACATTTGACTAACTGACTTGTTGGAAAGGTGGCATCCTATGACGGTGCAATGTTGAAGTCATTGAGCTCTTCAGTAAGACCATTCAACTGTCAATGTTTGTCTATGGAGATTGCATGGCTCTGTGCTCGATTTTGTTTTACACCTGTCAGAATCGGGTGTGGCTGAAATAGCAGAATCCAGTAATACTTTTGTATGTGAAAGTATTCAGACCCCTTCCCTTTTTCCACATTTTATTAAGTTACAGCCTTATTCTAAAATAGATGAAATAAGACATTTCCTCATCAATCTACACACAATACCCCATAATGACAAAGAGAAAAATAGTTTTCTCAAAATAAAAACCTTATTTACATAAGCATTCAGACCCTTTGCTATGATACTCAAAATTGAACTCAGGTGCATTCTGTTTCCATTGACTATCCTTTAGATGTTTCTACAACTTGATTGTAGTCCACCTGTGGTAAATTCAATTGATTGGACATGATTTCAAAAGGCACACACCTGTCTATATAAGGTCCCACAGTTGAAAGTGCATGTCAGAGCAAAAACCAAGCCATGAGGTCGAAGGAATTGTCCATAGTGCTCCGAGACAGGATTGTATAGAGGACCAGATCTGTGTCTTTAGTGAGCTAACCAGTTAGTTAACGTTAGCTCACGGTTTGTGTAGTCATACTTTTTCACATGGTGACATGCTAGCTTTAGCCCACCAGGGTAGGGATATTTAGCTAGCTAGTTAACGTTAACTCACTATTTGTGTAGTCGGACTTGCTAGCTAACATTAGGCCAGCACCATGCAAGGACAGTCGGTTAGCTAGCATGGCACCATTTAGAAAAGTCTGAATACACGAACATTGAGCTAATGTTAACTAACTAGCTAGCTAAATACCTCCTGGTGGGCTAACTAGTTAGACATCTTAGTTGGCTAGGTAGCTATATTAGCTAAAGTTGGCTAGCTAGCTCACAAAGGACTTGTGGGCTCATTGTTTTCTACATACAAAACACAGAAATGGTTTTGTTCCACAAGTGCATCTGTTGTACATGACTAATCAAATGACCTGAGATGTCAGTTATAAATGTCAGCAGGGATGTAAATTAAGACATCCACAAGTCTGGTTCATCCTTGGGAGCAATTTCCAAACACCAGAAGGTACCACGTTCATCTGTACAAACAATAGTACGCAAGTATAAGCATCATGGGACCACACAGCCGTCATACTGCTCAGGAAGGGTGCGCGTTCTGTCCCCTAGAGATGAATGTGCTTTGGTGCGAAAATGTGCTTTGCAAGCCGAAGAACACCATCCCAACTGTGAAGCACGGGGGTGGCAGCATCATGTTGTGGCGGTGCTTTGCTGCAGGAGGGGCTGGTGCACTTCACAAAATAGATGGCATCATGTGGAAAGGAAAATTATTTGGATATATTGAAACATCATCTTCAAGACATCAGTCAGGAAGTTAAAGCTTGGTCGCAAATGGGTCTTCCAAATGAACAATGACCCCAAGCATACTTCCAATATTGTGGCAAAATGGTTTAAGGACAACAAAGTCAAGGTATCGGAGTGGCCATCACAAAGCCCTGACCTCAAACCTATTGAGAATTTGTGGGCAGAACTGAAAAAGCGTGTGCGAGCAAGGAGGCCTACAAACCTGCCTCAGTTACACCAGCTCTGTCACGAGGAATGGGCCAAAATTCATCCAACTTATTGTGGGAAGCTTGTGGAAGGCTACCCGAAACATTTGACCCAAGTTATACAATTTAAAGGCAATGCTACCAAATACTAATTGAGTGTACGTAAACTTCTGACCCACTGGGAATATGATGAAAGAAATAAAAGCTGAAAATAAATCATTCTCCCTACTATTATTCTGACATTTCACATTCTTAAAATAAAGTGGTAATCCTAACTGACCTAAGATTTTTACTAGGATTAAATGTCAGGAATTGTGAAAAACTGAGTTTAAATGTATTTGTCTAAGGTGTATGTAAACTTCCGTCTTCAACTGTAGTACCCTAGACTGTCCTGATCATCTAGTTGAGCATTCCATATAATTCCTCCATCCCAGCAGAAATGTCCCATCAACATAGTATTAACACAGTATATTTTACCGTTACTATAGGGAAGTCTGCGGGTTATGGTATTTTAATATCGATGTTACCATTTTAGTAATCAATTTAGCTAGCTAGTAAAGTAACTTTTTTTTCTTCTTTCTGATGGGTGGACCGGAAACCCAGTGACAACACTCGAGTCTGTAGCTGCCATTTTCCTGTTGGAAAGAGAAATGGCCTTGTATTTTGCAAGAAAAGGTAACTCATCCACTATGACAGAAGAGGAAGATCCGCACTGAACAAACAATGAGGCATGATTGGGTGTTGAGGGACCACTTATCACATTGTCAAAGGTGTGTTTGTATTATGATAAACAATGCGTTTTCTGTCCAGATAAAGATGGTGATACAGCATTGAAAAAACCTACCTACCACTGACCAAATGTCACTTTTGTTTTGGCATGGCTGGCTTCCTCCACTCGCATTCCAAATCCGTACGGCCGATATTGTGAACCGCCAAAATAGGCTGCATGGCTACACTTATGAGCACCACGGAGGCATTCGCATGTGGTAGAAAGAATCCTCTGGTCACCTATAGAGACCTGCCAAGAGAAAGGATGTTAAGTGCGTAATAGTTTGTAGGCCAAATCGTTCGGATGCTACAGATGATTTTTTGAGAAGATCGATTTTCGGGATGTCTCATGGTCTGACAAACATGGCTCTAGCTCTGTCAACTTTCACCGCAGATGTGGAAGTGCGACATAAAAAAAACAGATATCTGTAGCTTAAATTGACAGATTTTTCAGGGGATTTTTATATATTCATTTGATTTTCCGCGGGGCGCGGACATTTACAGCCTTTCCTTGTAGAATGTTGATAGCTGTATAGAACACATTGTATTGCTAAGATGTTCAAACTTAACTTAATAGCAACACTCACCGACACATTTGCTCTTTGTTTTGGTTGTGTTTCAGATGATTTTGTGCCCTATAGAAATTAATGGTAAATATTTGATTGTGTCATTTTGGAGTCACTTTTATTGTAAATAAGAATATAATATGTTTCTAAACACTTCTACATTAATGTGGATGCTTCCATGATTATGGATAATCCTGAATGAATTGTGAATAATGATGAGTGAGAAAGTTACAGATGCACAAATATTGCACTCCCATGACATGCTAACTTCTCACGATTACAATAACAGGGGAGGTAAGCATTATTGGGGAGGTATGATATTTTTGCGTCTGTAACTTTCTCATTCATCATAATTCACGATTCATTCAAGATTATCTGTAATCATCATAGAATCCACATTAATGTATAAGTGTTTTGAAACATATTCTATTCTTATTTACAATAAAAGTGACTCCAAAATGACACAATACATTATTTACCATTCATTTCTATTGGGCACAAAATAATCTGAAACACAACCAAAACAAACAGTAAATGCATCCAACAAATGTGTAGCGTTACAAGCTTGATGTAGTCATTGCATGCTATGAATATGGGACCAAATACTTACCTTTTTACTACTTAAATACACATATATACGTGAATTTGTCCCAATACTTTTGGTCCCCTAAAATTGGGGGACTGTGTACAAAAAGTACTGTAATTTCTAAACGGATTCATCTGATAAGAATGAAAATAACCTCATAGCCATTGTTTTATTTCAAATCCAAACTTTTGAAGTATACAGTCAGAAGAAGAAATGCTTCACTGTCCTAATAATTACAAAGAGCACTGTATGTATAATCTATGTCTGGGTGAACACTTCCAAAATCCCCAAAGGTCGTCTTTTAAAACAAAATATATACAGCTTTTATTTTCTAAGTGGAGGTTTTGGGCAAAATACCCAGTTGAAAAGGTGGTTGTCCTAATCAGAACACATCGTCTTAGGGTGGCCTCGTATAGGCCTACTCTATAATGAGTATAGAGATAGTGGCTTCTGTTTCACATGCAGTGGAGCTATATCGCAAACTCTAATTTAATTATGTGTCAAGGGAGGGGGCTTGTCATAATACATGTATAGAGCCCCACTTTCTCTCTTTTTGGGGATGACAGATGCAATTACAGCAATGTACAATACCACTACACACACATTAGTCATCATCATCAGAGGTAAGGCGTCCTCTGGGCGCTGGGCTGCAGTGGCCTGCTCCCTGGGGTGTCTTTCTCTGCTGTTTACATTAAACACTCTCTGTTCTGTCATCATCACAGAGCCAGGCCTTCTCATTAGTTTTGCACAGAAACAGGAAGAATGAAGGAGGGAAAAGACAAGAAGAATAAGGAGAAGGAGGTGATTGGAATGGTGCCCTCCTTTCTGCAGCTGTTGAGGGGAGAAGAGAGGGATGGAAGGAAGAAGGGAGGGGGAGAGAGGGAGGGACAAGTCCTCTGGGAGTAATTGCATGGTTTTCTGTGTGTTTCTGTCGGAATAACACATTTTCTGTCTGGGAGAGGCTGCGAGAAGTTTGATTAAAGCTTCGCCACCGAGCACGAGAACAGGCTGATTACTGAGGAAATTATACAGGGTCAGGAAGTATATGCTGTGTTACCCCCAGAAAGCAGAGAGAAAGAAAGGAGCAGAGGGAAAGAAAGGAAGGACAAAGTGAACACATTGCGCTGAGTGCAGCCAACATTCAAATGAGACAATGGGCCGTAAATGGCAGCTCCAGATGTAATTAACTGGTCTATCATCCCTGGAAAGAGACAGACATCTGCCTCAGCTCTCCTTCTGTGGGAGTGTTGGCTGTGAGTTAGTGAGGTACAATGAATCTACAGCTTCTAGTTATGTCTGTGTGTACTAAGGAACAATCCTGCTCTATGTGCCACTGGGAACAATAGGGAAATGTACTTTTCTTTCAAAGTTAATCAGCCGTTCCTATTGTTTGGCACAACAGCAGATTTGTTTTTAAGAAAACATATGTTAACATATTAAAAGAGAGAGAAACAGTCTCTTGCCAAAACATGAACAGATGACTCTCCTGATGCAGAGAAAAGCAATATGAAATTGTGGGAATGAAAAAGAGCCTAAGACTTTCTCCTAAAAGCCAGCCACATGTTTTTTTTTGGTTGAGAGGCTTAAAAAAAGAGATAGAGAGTTAGGGAGAAGGAAGGAGAGACACGGGAGTGTTGTGAGGTGATGAGCAAGAGAGCATGGTGGATGGAGGATAAATAGGAAGAGCATTGGGTAAGGAATAAAGTACAGGTATGAGAGAGAGAAAGAGAGAGAGAGAGAGAGAGAGAGAGAGAGAGAGAATGAAAGACAGAGGATGAAAGTCTTTGTGACTAGGCGCTCTAGCAGCTGTGTCTATGTGTGTGATTTCAGACTGCGGTGCATCAGTGTTAATGTGTTGATTTTGTTGGAGGCAGCTGTTCCCCGGCTCTCTCTTTTTAATGATCACAAGGAGACATGTTATTTTTGGAATACCATCCTCTCTGATGCTGGGCATTTCCCCACTGAACACAGAGAGAGAACGACAGAGTGGAAAATTAGGAGAAGGAGAGAGAAAGTGGGAGAGAGAGAGAAGCCTAATTATGGCTTTGAAATCGTTCAGTGCTAATTACTGCGCGCCCACGAAGGTCTCTCTCTTTCTCTGTCTTTTTTTCTCCCTTCCTCCCTCTCTCTCATAATATTCTCTATCATCAGAACTTATAACTCTCTTCTATTCTCATTCTCTCTCTGACCTGCCAACTCTCTTTTTCTCCCTCCCTACCTACCACACTCTTTCCTTCCTCTCACTGAGCCTCTACATACAAAGTGATAATCCCCTCCTTACAAATGGAACGAGAATCAAACATAAATCCATTTCAGTTCCATTTCCTTTACAGTGTAGCACCATAGCTTTTTAATGAGGGAGATTAGTGTTTACTGTTTTCTCTATTTATTTGTTTCTCTTGTTCTCCTGACTGCAGCATTGAGACACTCACACTTAGTCAAGTGTCTCTCTCTCTCTGTGTGTGTGATTAAATCCTTTCATATGAAGTAGTCCCATAAGAATGCTATTATAAATTCTCCAGTTCAAAACAGATTACCATTATGTTGTCAGGCCGTTACTCTGGCTGACCACATTAGACCCTGGTCACGTTGGGCCTACCAGGTGTGGGGAGGGGCCAGGGGTTAGCAGTGACGTCTGTGATTGGACAGCTGTGTCTGAGGAAGAACAAACAAACAGGAAGTGACCTTGAGCTCGACTAAACTTTGCCACAAACAACTTCCTGCATCTCCAAATTCCCTCTGTATTCATGAGCATCTGGTTGGGCTTGACCCGCAAGGAGCAGAGCTGCATTCTAAAGACTTGGCCGTGATCTCTATTTTTGTTGCATTCCTTTTGTTTTGTCGTTGACGTTCTTTTGGCTTGGGGGACTTAATGTCTATTCTGCTTTCCGAAAAATTGCAGTATCTGATTTGTGTGTGCGTGCGTGTGCGTGTATAAACTTTTCCTGTATGTGTTCTTGTGCTTGTGTCCACAGATGGGTTGACAGAGAGGACATAGCTCTCCTGTGAATGTGTGTGTCTGGGGGTTCTAAGAGAGACAGAAGGTGTGCCAGTGTAAGCCTGTGTATGGCGCTGGCCCCAGTTCCTGTCAACTTCACCAAATGTTTAAGCACATGATGCAGGTCAGCTCAGCTATCAGGGCTGGAGCTTACGGGTCAACACTCCAGGTCTAACAGTCTTTTGACTTCAATCTGTTCACTGCAATCTGGGTTGGGTTACTTTGAGGCTACATGCACTACATGTAGTATGTGGTAAGGTACTATATATTAGGTACTGGTATAGTGTCCACATAATATGGAGGGAGTATAGGTATTTATTGTTGATTAATGAATGTATTATAAGAGATTCCAGCCCTTCACGTGTTTGTGTGTGTGCGCGTGTGTGCGTGCGTGCATTGGTATGAGTATATGTTTGTGCTTGTGTTCAGGTGTATCTAGGATTGCTTGTTGACAATGAGGTTCAGAGAGGTGAGCCAAGAATCTTTCACAAGCCTGATTAGAGTGCCAGTGACATTTTGTCCCCTTTCCTAATTAGAATACTAAATGACAGTGCTGGCCATCATTAAATGAGGAAGTGACATCGCTAAAGGCCAAAGGGCCTTCTTCTCAGCTGTGCTTTGAGTGACACGAACATCGCCGAGGTAACACTTGAGTCACAACACCTGTGTCAGGTTATTATGGACGTGAAGACCATGTTGCGCCCTATCAGTTTAGAGACCCCAGCAAAAATCGACTTTTCATTTATCTGACTTTACTTTATGTGCATGTCCAGACCTTATATTTAGCCTAACAATTAAGTGTTTTACCATTTTCTTTTCAGGACAACCAGGACTACAAGTAGAACACAAAATAATTTGACAAACATTTTGTCACGAACGTGATGAGAGACGGACCAAGGCGCAGCATGATTAGAGTTCTACGTCTTTTAATAAACAGTGAAACTTCTACAAAACAATAAACCAAATCAGGGGTCTCTATGGTCAGGGTGTGACAGTACCCCCCCCCCCCAAAGGTGCAGACTCCGGCCGCAAAACCTGAAACCAAATGGGGAGGGTTGGGGGTGTGACTAGTGTCGGTGGCGGCTCCGGTGCGGGTCGCCGCCTCCGCCTAGACGGCTCCAGCCATGGAGCTGGGTTGGCCGCCGTGCCTGGACTGGGCACCGGCACAGAGGAAGGCTCCGGCTTTGGAGCGGGACTGGACACCGGGCCTGGACTTGGCACCGGCGCAGAGGAAGGCTCCGGCCATGGAGCTGGGTTGGCCGCCATGCCTGGACTGGGCACCGGCGCAGAGGAAGGCTCCGGCATTGGAGTGGGACTGGACGCCGTGCCTGGACTGGGCACCGGCGCAGAGGAAGGCTCCGGCATTGGAGTGGGACTGGACGCCGTGCCTGGACTGGGCACCGGCGCAGAGGAAGGCTCCGGCATTGGAGTGGGACTGGACGCCGTGCCTGGACTGGGCACCGGCGCAGAGGAAGGCTCCTGCCATGGAGCGGGACTGGACACCGTGCCTGGACTGGGCACCGGCACAGAGGGAGGCTCCTGCCAGGGAGCAGGACTGGACACCATGCCTGGACTGGGCATCGGCGCAGGTTGCACCGGACTGATGACTCTCTCCTCAGGTCAAGTGCGTGGAGCCGGCACAGGACGCTCCGGGCTGGAGAGGCGCACTGGAGGCCTAGTGCGTGGATCCGGTACAGGTGGCACCGGACTGTTGACACGCACTTCAGGGCGAGTGCGGGGAGCTGGCACAGGACGTACCGGACTGGGGAGGTGCACTGGAGGCCTGATGCGTGGAGCCAGCACAGGTGGCACCGGACTGGTGACACGCACTTCAGGGCGAGTGCGGGGAGCTGGCACAGGACGTACCGGACTGGGGAGGCGCACTGGAGGCCTGGTGCGTGGAGCCGGCACAGGTGGCACCGGACTGGTGACATGCACTTCAGGGCGAGTGCAGGGAGCTGGCACAGGACATACCGGACTGGGGAGGCGCACTGGCGGCCTGGTGCGTGGAGCCGGCACAGGTGGCACCGGACTGGTGACACGCACTTCAGGAAGGGTGTGGGGAGCTGGCACAGGACTCACCAGACTGCTGACAGGCTCTTCAGGTCAAATTCCGTGCAGAACACACCTACATAACATTTCTCTCCTCTCTCTCTCCCAACTTCTCCATCGCCTCCCTGACGGTCTCTGGCTCTTCAGGGTGAGTGTGGGGAGCTGGCACAGATGGCACCGGACTGGTGTCACGCTCTTCAGCACGCCTGCGCTGCAGCATACTCCTCGCCAAAGTCATTCTCCGATATCCCTCCTCACACTGCTCCATCGACTCCCAGGCAGGCTCTGGCTCTCTCCTTGACTCGGCCAACCACCCCTCGTGCCCCCCCCCCCCCCAAAAAAAATCTTGGTGTTTCTGTGGCCGCGGTCCCTGGCGTTGTCGCTGTCCCCCTATGCTCCTTGGCGACTCCTGCCAAGGAAGGGTCTCGTGTCCTCCCATGATTTCTTCCCAGGTCGAAAACTCCTTTACCTCCGTCACACGCTGCTTGGTCCTTGCTTGGAGGGATATTCTGTCACGAACGTGATGAGAGACGGACCAAGGCGCAGCGTGATTAGAGTTCCACATATTTTAATAAACAGTGAAACTTCTACAAAACAATAAACCAACAACGAAACGTAAAAGTAGTGGTGCTACATGCACATACACAAAACAATATCCCACAAAGCAGGTGGGAACAATGACACCTTAAGTATGATCCCCAATTAGAGACAACGAACATCAGCTGCCTCTAATTGGGAACCATACCAAGAGCACCAACATAGAAATTAAAAGACTAGAACACCCCCTAGTCATGCCCTGACCTACAACACCATAGAGAACCAAGGGCTCTTTATAGTCAGGGCGTGACACATTTGGATTTATGATTATATTTTTTTTCTTATCTATTTTTCTTTTATATGTACATGTGCAGTTGAAGTCAGAATTTTACATACACATTTTTCAACCACTCCACGTTTTTCAACCACTCCACAAATTTCTTGTTAACAAACTAGACTTTTGGCAAGTCGGTTAGGACATCTACTTTGTGCATGACACAAGTAATTTTTCCAACAATTGTTTACAAACAGATTATTTCACATACACTAAGTTGACTGTGCCTTTAAACAGCTTGGAAAATTCCAGAAAATGATGTCATGGCTTTAGAAGCTTCTGATAGGCTAATTTGCATTATTTGAGTCAATTGGAGATGTACCTGTGGATGTATTTCAAGGCCAACCTTCAAACTCAGTGCCTCTTTGCTTGACATGGGGAAATCAAAAGAAATCAGCCAAAACCTTAGAAAAAAATTGTAGACCTCCACAAGTCAGGTTCATCCTTGGGAGCAATTTTCAAACGCCTGAAGGTACCACGTTCATCTGTACAAACAATAGTACGCAAGTATAAACACCATGGGACCACACAGCTGTACTTTTGTGCGAAAAGTGCAAATAAATCCCAGAACAACAGCAAAGGACCTTGTGAAGATGCTGGAGGAAACAGGTACAAAAGTATCCGTATCCACAGTAAAACGAGTCCTATATCAGCATAACCTGAAAGACTGCTCCAAAACCGCATAAAAAAAGCCAGACTACGACTTGCAACTGCAAATGTCCTATGGTCTGATGAAACAAAAATAGAACTGTTTGGCCATAATGACCGATATTTATGTTTGGAGGACAAAGGGGGAGGATTGAAAGCCGAAGAACACCATCCCAACTGTGAAGCACAGGGGTGGCAGCATCATGTTGTGGGGGTGCTTTTCTGCAGGAGGGACTGGTGCACTTCACAAAATAGCTGGCATCATCTGTAATACCTACATGTTTCAAGCAGACCACCATTGATCCTGTGCCCAAGAACACCAAGGTAATCTGCCTAAATGACTACCGCCCCGTAGCACTCACGTCTGTAGCCATGAAGTGCTTTGAAAGGCTGGTCATGGCTCACATCAACAGCATCCTCCCGGACACCCAAGACCCACTCCAATTCGCATACCACCCCAACAGATCCACAGATGATGCAATCTCTATGGCACGCCGCACTGCTTTTCCCCACCTGGACAAAATGAACACCTACGTGAGAATGCTGTTCATTGACTACAGCTCAGCATTCAACACCATAGTTGCCTCAAAGCTCATCATTAAGCTAAGGACCCTGGGACTGAACACCTCCCTCTGCAACTGGATCCTGGACTTCCTGATGGGCTACCCCCAGGTGGGGAGGGTAGGCAACAACACATCCGCCACGATGACCCATGACACGGGGGCCCCTCGGGGGTGCATGCTTAGTCCCCTCCTGAACTCCCTGTTCACTCGCTACTGCGTGGCCACGCATGACTCCAATACCATCATTAAGTTTGCCGACGACACAATGGTGGTTGGCCTGATCACCGACGACAATGAGACAGCCTACAGGGAGGAGGTCAGAGACCTGCAAGTGTAGTGCCTGGACAACAACCTCTCCCTCAATGTGAGCAAGACAAAGGAGCTGATCATGGACTACAGGAAAGGGAGGGCCAAGCACACCCCCATTCACATCAACGAAGTGGAGAGGGTTGAGAGCTTCAAGTTACTTAGTGTCCACATCACTAAGGACCTATGGTCCAAACACACCAAGACAGTCGTGAAGAGGACACGACAACGCCTTTGCCCCCTCAAGAGGCTGAAAGATTTGTCATGGGATCTCAGATTCTCAAAAAGTTCTACAGCTACACCATCGAGGGCATCCTGACTGCATCACTGCTTGGTATGGCAATTGCTCGGCATCCGACCGCAAGGTGCTAGAAAGGGTAGTGCGTACAGCCCACTACATCACTGGGGCCAAGCTTCCTGCCATCCAGGACCTCTATACCAGGTGGTGCCAGAGGAAGGCCCTAAACATTTTCAAACACTCCAGCCACCCAAGTCATAGACTGTTCTCTCTGCTACCGCATGGCAAGCAGTACCGAACCACCAAGTCTGGGACCAAAATGCTCCTTAACAGCTTCTACCCCCAAGCCGTAAGAGTGCTGAACAGTTAATCAAACTGTTGATTACCCAGACTATTTGCATTGAGCCCTTTATTCTTATTTCTTAAGATTTTTTTGCACTGACTCTCTTGCACAGGCTCGATGTATACTCACTGGACTCCAACACACACACACACACACACACACACACACACACACACACACACACACACACACACACACACACACACACACACACACACACACACACACACACACACACACACACACACACACACACACACACACACACACACACACACACACACACACATCCCTTCACACTCTTTACATACGCTGCTGCTACTCTCTGTTTATTATCTATGCATAGTCACTCTACCCCTACCTTCATGTACATACAGTGTCATTGGGAATTCCTTCGACCTCAAGGCTTTTTTTCTGACATACACTGTCAACTGTGGGACTTCCGGTTTGGAGCGAGCAGTCGCACCACGCTTCGCTCCACAGGTAATATTCCACTTCGCTACATTACAACGGCTTGATTTGTTTGATCTGAGCAATTCTTCTTAGCTAGCTACATAGCCGTCTTTGTATCAAAGATAATTGTGTAGTTTAGAGTAACTGAGTAATTATCGAGGCTAGCTATCTTCGTCCTCCTAACGTAGTCAACACTGCTAGCTGCTAGCTAGCTAGTCATCACTGTTAGCTAGCCAACTTCTACCGACTAACAGCACCGCAGAAACTATTACATTACAACGCAACGACTTGATTAGTGTGGTGTTAGTGTTAGTTAGCCAGCTACATAGTTGTCTGTGCTGTCTCTGTATCTAAGATAATTGTGTAGTTTGAGTATTATCGAGGTGTGCTAGCCAGCCGCGACGCGGCGCCAGACTTACTCAACACACCTAGTCATCATTAACCCACTGCCAGATAGCCATCCGTTACCGACTAGCAGCGCTGTAGTTACTAATACTTCACAACGGAACGATTTGACTAGTGCAGTGTTACCTAGCGAGCTACCTAGTTGTCTTTGTCATAGCTTGATAATTGTTAATTGATAATTGTTAGCTAGCCAGCCATCGAGGTTAGCTAGCCAGCTATTTCCGTCCCCCGCGACGCCATTTTTCCTAACCTAGCCAACTATTACCGACGAGCAGCATTGTTGAAACTAAATACACTACAAGGAACGTCTTGATTAGTGTTATGTTAGCTAGCTAGCTACAAAGTTGCTTTGTATCATGACAAGGTGTAGTACTGAAACTACCGAGGTTACCTAGCCAGCTACACGTTCAAAGTCAACAACGCAGCCACTGCTAGCTAGCCTACTCCACCAGCCAGCAGTACTGTATCATTTTAGTCAATAACATTTTTGCAACGTAAGCTTAACTTCCTGAACATTCGAGACGTGTAGTCCACTTGTCACTCCAATCTCATTTGCATTAGCGTAGCCTCTTCTGTAGCTTGTCTACTATGTGTCTGCCTATCCCTGTTCTCTCTCCTCTGCACAGGCCATACAAACGCTCCACACCGCGTGGCCGCTGCCGCTCTAACCTGGTGGTCCCAGCGCGCACGACCCACGTGGAGTTCCAGGTCTCCGGCAGCCTCTGGAACTGCCGGTCTGCGGCCAACAAGGCTGAGTTCATCTCAGCCTATGCTACCCTCCAGTCCCTAGACTTCCTGGCGCTGACGGAAACATGGATCACCACAGATAACACTGCTACTCCTACTGCTCTCTCCTCGTCTGACTACGTGTTCTCGCATACCCCTAGAGCATCGAGCCAGCGGGGTGGTGGCACTGGAATCCTCATCTCTCCCAAGTGGACATTCTCTCTTTCTCCCCTGACCCATCTGTCTATCTCCTCATTTGAATTCCATGCTGTCACAGTTACCAGCCCTTTCAAGCTTAACATCCTTATCATTTATCGCCCTCCAGGTTCCCTTGGAGAGTTCATCAATGAGCTTGACGCCTTGATAAGTTCCTTTCCTGAGGATGGCTCACCTCTCACAGTTCTGGGTGACTTTAACCTCCCCACGTCTACCTTCGACTCATTCCTCTCTGCCTCCTTCTTTCCACTCCTCTCCTCTTTCGACCTCACCCTCTCACCTTCCCCCCCTACTCACAAGGCAGGCAATACGCTTGACCTCATCTTTACTAGATGCTGTTCTTCCACTAATCTCATTGCAACTCCCCTCCAAGTCTCCGACCACTACCTTGTATCCTTTTCCCTCTCGCTCTCATCCAACACTTCTCACTCTCCCCCTACTCGGATGGTATTGCGCCATCCCAACCTTCGCTCTCTCTCTCCCGCTACTCTCTCCTCTTCCATCCTATCATCTCTTCCCTCTGCTCAAACCTTCTCCAACCTATCTCCTGATTCTGCCTCCTCAACCCTCCTCTCCTCCCTCTCTGCATCCTTTGATTTCCTCTGTCCCCTATCCTCCAGGCCGGCTCGGTCCTCCCCTCCTGCTCCGTGGCTCGACGACTCACTGCGAGCTCACAGAACAGGGCTCCGGGCAGCCGAGCGGAAATGGATGAAAACTCGCCTCCCTGCGGACCTGGCATCCTTTCACTCCCTCCTCTCTACATTTTCCTCTTCTGTCTCTGCTGCTAAAGCCACTTTCTACCACTCTAAACTCCAAGCATCTGCCTCTAACCCTAGGAAGCTCTTTGCTACCTTCTCCTCCCTCCTTAATCCTCCTCCCCCTCCCCCCCCCTCCTCCCTCTCTGCGGATGACTTCGTCAACCATTTTGAAAAGAAGGTTGACGACATCCGATCCTCGTTTGCTAAGTCAAACGACACTGCTGGTCCTGCTCACACTGCCCTACCCTGTGCTTTGACCTCTTTCTCCCCTCTCTCTCCAGATGAACTCTCGCGTCTTGTGACGGCCGGCCGCCCAACAACCTGCCCACTTGACCCTATCCCCTCCTCTCTTCTCCAGACCATTTCCGGAGACCTTCTCCCCTACCTCACCTCGCTCATCAACGCATCCTTGACCGCTGGCTACGTCCCTTCCGTCTTCAAGAGAGCGAGAGTTGCACCCCTTCTGAAAAAACCTACACTCGATCCCTCCGATGTCAACAACTACAGGCCAGTATCCCTTCTTTCCTTTCTCTCCAAAACTCTTGAACGCGCCGTGCTTGGCCAGCTCTCTTGCTATCTCTCTCAGAATGACCTTCTTGATCCTAATCAGTCAGGTTTCAAGACTGGGCATTCAACTGAGACTGCTCTTCTCTGTGTCACGGAGGCTCTCCGCACTGCTAAAGCTAACTCTCTCTCCTCTGCTCTCATCCTTCTAGACCTATCTGCTGCCTTTGATACCGTGAACCATCAGATCCTCCTCTCCACCCTCTCCGAGCTGGGCATTTCCGGCACCGCGCACGCTTGGATTGCGTCCTACCTGACAGGTCGCTCCTACCAGGTGGCGTGGCGAGAATCTGTCTCCGCACCACGTGCTCTCACCACTGGTGTCCCTCAGGGCTCTGTTCTTGGCCCACTCCTATTCTCGCTATACACCAAGTCACTTGGCTCTGTCATATCCTCACATGGTCTCTCATATCATTGCTATGCAGATGACACACAATTAATCTTCTCCTTTCCCCCTTCTGACAACCAGGTGGCGAATCGCATCTCTGCATGTCTGGCAGACATATCAGTGTGGATGACGGATCACCACCTCAAGCTGAACCTCGGCAAGACGGAGCTGCTCTTCCTCCCGGGGAAGGACTGCCCGTTCCATGATCTCGCCATCACGGTTGACAACTCCCTTGTGTCCTCCTCCCAGAGTGCTAAGAGCCTTGGCGTGACCCTGGACAACACCCTGTCGTTCTCCACCAACATCAAGGCGGTGACCCGATCCTGTAGGTTCATGCTCTACAACATTCGCAGAGTACGACCCTGCCTCACACAGGAAGCGGCGCAGGTCCTAATCCAGGCACTTGTCATCTCCCGTCTGGATTACTGCAACTCGCTGTTGGCTGGGCTCCCTGCCTGTGCCATTAAACCCCTACAACTCATCCAGAACGCCGCAGCCCGTCTGGTGTTCAACCTTCCCAAGTTCTCTCACGTCACCCCGCTCCTCCGCTCTCTCCACTGGCTTCCAGTCGAAGCTCGCATCCGCTACAAGACCATGGTGCTTGCCTACGGAGCTGTGAGGGGAACGGCACCTCCGTACCTTCAGGCTCTGATCAGGCCCTACACCCAAACAAGGGCACTCCGTTCATCCACCTCTGGCCTGCTCGCCTCCCTACCTCTGAGGAAGCACAGTTCCCGCTCAGCCCAGTCAAAACTGTTCGCTGCTCTGGCACCCCAATGGTGGAACAAGCTCCCTCACGACGCCAGGACAGCGGAGTCAATCACCACCTTCCGGAGACACCTGAAACCCCACCTCTTCAAGGAATACCTGGGATAGGATAAAGTAATCCTTCTAACCCCCCCCTTAAAAGATTTAGATGCACTATTGTAAAGTGGTTGTTCCACTGGATATTATAGGTGAATGCACCAATTTGTAAGTCGCTCTGGATAAGAGCGTCTGCTAAATGACTAAAATGTAAAAAAAAAAAAGTAAAATGTTATATAGACAGGTGTGTGCCTTTCCAAATCATGTCCAATAAATTGAATTTACCACAGGTGGACTCCAATCAAGTTGTAGAAACACCTAAAAAATTATAAATGGAAACAGGATGAACCTGAGATCAATTTTGAGACTCATAGCAAAGGGTCTGAATACCTATGTAAATACGGTATTTCTGTTTTTTATTTTAAAATATATTAGCAAAAATGTCAATAAAAATGTTTTCGCTTTGTCATTATGGAGTATTGTGTGTAGATTGATGAGGAAAAACAACATATTTAATCCATTTTAGAATAAGGCTGTAGCGTAACAAAATGTGAAGGCGTCTGAATGCACTGTAAATGCAGATGGTGTTGAAATTAACGAGACCAGTGTTCCAACTGGGCACTGTTTCAAAACTATATTCCATAGTGTTTCAGTATGGTTTCTTAACTTTTAATCTATTCAATTTCCTCATCCATTCCTTCTGCATCCAATATGGGCACATCCTCAAAGCACACTGTTTCAATTTCTTACATTAACCTTCAAATATGAAAGAACACACAGAGAGGTGCAGCCGTGGTATTGGCATTTCAGCTTCCCATAGCTCACGAAATAACATCCTGAGTGACATATGCAAATCAGGACGATAATACCTTGGCAACACAGCCCACCCCCCTCCCCCACCCCCCAGTACAACACCAAGACAGAGAATAGCCTCATAATCTTCCTTATTAATCGCAATTTCTGCCAAAATCCATCAAATATCATTTGGCAAACAATCTCCTGGTATTTATTCAGACTGGGGGTTATTGGTATTTGCACTGTGAGTGTTTGCACGACGGAGCTCAATAAAGCTGCAAGTTAATTGTGTTATTATTATAAGTTTCAGCACGAGGGCTTCTCCCTCCATCCAAATATTTGACATCCAAACTTTTGGAGGCAAACTCAGTTGTTCTGTAGATTCTCTATATTTCATTGCAGGTTGGTACAGGTGCTCACTAGCACAGACGCATGCACATGCAGGAATGCACACAGACACACTAGCTACCTGTCAAAACAACAGAAATATTACCCCTTTTATTAGTTGCACTTGAGTACCGACAAACCCTCACAAAATTGCCCTATCAAAATTGCCCTCACAAACCTATCAATCCCAATGTATGGTACAGAAACTCAATGAGCGTATTGAGTTAGAGTAAGGCCAAGGAGAGAAAGAGAGAGAGATGAGTGACATGATCCTACAGCTACACTCCCCTACATATTTATTTGTACAGTCAAGCTAAAACTTTTAAAATGTTTCATATGAGACAACTGTACAGAATGTCACCTTTTATTTTAGAGTATTTTCATACATATCTGTTTTGCCCTTTAGAAATGCAGCACTTTTTGTATCTAGTCCCCCATTTGAAGGTGTCATCAGTATTTTGAGAAGTTCACTTAAGGGAGTTAACATTATTTATAATTAGGGTTACATGGAGAAAATCGGACCTCTGAAATGAAAATGGATGGCCCTCCTTTCAGCAAATATACAGTACCAGTCAAAAGTTTGGACACACCTACTCATTCCAGGGTTTTACTTTATTTTTTTTACTATTTTCTACAGTGTATAATAACAGTGAAGACATCAAAACTATGAAATAACACACATGAAATCATCTAGTAATCGAAAAAGTTTTAAACAAATCAAAATATGTTTTATATTTGAGATTCTTCCAAGTAGCCACCCTTTGCCTTGATGACAGCTTTGCACACTCTTGGCATTCTCTCAACCACTTTCAAGAAAAACCCTTGAGTAGGTGTGTCCAAACTTTTGACTGGTACTGTATATTTTAATTAAACTCTCCCTGAACACTTGAAAAAAAAAAAATATCAGAGAATATATCTACCATTTACCCTCTCTTCTTGGACAGACCAGAGCCTTAGATATGCCGTTTTATAAACTGTTCTTCATCCTGTAAGCATCACATGGCAACGTAGACACTTTGATATCGCACATGGCTGGCTGCTAGCCAGAAGGTTGTGGGTTCGCAGACCACCGGGACAAGAGTAGGGGTGGAAAGATCTCCTTTATAGTAAAAGCACTGCATGAATGTTTCATCATATTTGCAGGTCCAGAAAAAAATGCCTTTTATAAACTTTTCATGCAATTCTACATCATTTTACTTATTAGCAGAATCTTTTTTTAATTCCACACAAATGACCGAAATTACAGGCTAAGAATGGACAGAGAATGCTCATCTGATCATATTTTCCAATGCCAAATCACTGTGTCTTGTTTGCAATGAAACTGTCCCTGTTTGCAAATAATTATATCTGAGAAGTCATTAGGAACTGAGCATGGTACTTTCAAAAGTTAGGCCTACCTTTCCACCCCAGTCAGAATAGGTCTACCAACGCAGAAAACTGTAAGCTTTAACTGCTGGCTACTCTTCTTCCGTGGCTTACCCCAAGGAGAGAAGGTCACAAGTGTTTCCCTTAAAGCTGTCTGCGTTTAAACATCTTCTATTGTACAGAAAGTGAATAGCTTAATCAATTGATAGTGACAGAATTATATTACTTCCCTAATAAAGTCTATTTTTTGTCTACTCGGCTATTAGCTCAGCCTCTGAATGTCAAAAAACTACACAATGATATCCCCATATGCATCAGAGACACATCTTTCCTGGGTACTTTAAAGCGGGTTTCTAGCATAAAGGATCATGGACCAAAGCACTGTTATACACTGAGTATACAAAACATTAAGGAAACCTGCTCTTTCCACAGACTGACCAGGTGAATCCAAATGTAAGCTATGATCCCTTATTGATGTCACTTGTTAAACTCACTTCAATCAGTGTAGATAATGGGGGAGGAGACAGATTAAATAAGGATTTTTAAGGCTTGAGACATGGATTGTGTATGTGTGCCATTCAGAGGGTGACTGGGCAAGACAAAATATTTAAGTGCCTTTGAACGGGGTATGGTAGTAGGTGCCAGGTGTACCAGTTTGTGTCAAGAACTACAAAGCTGCTGGTTTGTCA
Source organism: Salmo salar (assembly GCF_965601325.2). Lineage (NCBI taxonomy): Eukaryota > Metazoa > Chordata > Actinopteri > Salmoniformes > Salmonidae > Salmo > Salmo salar. Next base: position 26,745,127 of record NC_138311.1, on the reverse strand, counting down.
CGCAACAGTTTCCTGTGTGTATCAAGAATGGTCCACTGCCCAAAAGACTTCCAGCCAACTTAACACAGCTGTGGGAAGCATTGGAGTCAACATGGGCCCTGTATATAATCTGATCCCTTTCTTTTTGTCACGTCCAGACCAGTAAAGGGGTTATTTGTTATTATAGTTTGGTCAGGACGTGGCAGGGGTATTTGTTTTATATGGTTTTGAGTGTTTATGTAGAGGGGCGTTTGATTGATGTATTCCGGGGTTTTTGGTTTAGTTCTATGTTGTATTGTTCTATGTTCTATATTTAGGAGTATGTTTGTTATGGGGATTGTGGGAGGTTGTTCGTTGCACTGCTGTATTTAGCCTGCAAGACTGTTAGTTTGTTTCTTGTTTTGTTTAATAAGTGTTCACAAATAAAGTTAAGATGAGCACTCGACCTACTGCGTCTTGGTCCATTTACTACGACGACCGTGACAATTTTCTATAAAATAGCAAGGGGTAGGCCTGTGCTTTTTGCCATTTTCTTTAATAAAAGGTAGGCCTATGGCATATCTTCTCATACCCCCTCAATTTGAGCCTTGGTTTTATCTTAACAGCCCTTCAATGACACAGAGATAGGATATTTACTGAGTGCATGGTGGGTGGAGGAATTGACCTAGAAATCGATGGATATACAGTTGCAGCCAATAGCCTAATTTTGTCTGTCAAACAGGCCTACCTGTATAAATAGGCTCCAACACAAAGCCCTCTTGTTCTTAATAAAGTCTAATTAAAATGAAGGCGGTTTAAATTAATTATGCCTACGTGAATTTGCCTACTTTCAGCACCATGAGCTGTCCATTTCCCATTGATTATGCCGCGACTGCTGCTTCAAGTTTCAGCAACACAATGTAAGTTACTTGAATCTGGGTTATTGTGGAGTCAATAACTCTGGTAAATACATCATGGGCAAGAAACATATTGTTTTTAATAAAATCTATTATAGTAACAGCAAGCTATCAAAGTGTACCTCAGGTCCTCCTCATGTTCTCGCTCTCCTTCTCAAACTGAACTGGCTATAGGCTAGTCCAGGCACAAGATAGTGCATACATTTTCTTTTAGGGGGGGCTTTGAATCTCCTCCTGGACTGCCACTGTAGGACTACACAGCACAGCCACAGGCAGCACACAAAAAAATATTTTCATCAGCAAGAGCAGAGCAGGCTGGGGCTCAGGGTTGGAATATCCATTATAGTGTGTAATGCAGCATAGTTTTATTTACACCATCCCAGCAGCCATCTTAGAAATAGAACTTGCTCTGTGGTTCTCCCAGCATGCACTTCGTAGCCTATATAGCCTATAGGCTATGGATCATTTGATAAAGACCACACTAAATAGCCTATAGGTGCACTTGATATTGCGAGCCCAGCGGAGAATCTGAGATGAGGAGAGGCATCAAGCACACATCAATATATAGCCTAATAAACAACTAATTCTAAAACACTGAGAAATATAGACATTTTATCAAATCCAAATTACATGAACCTCTGCTTGCCTGAAATTGAAAAAAAAGCCAATTACCATTCTGTAAATGTCGGTGTTATTCATCCCTAATCTGCATTAAAGTAGTCAACATTTTTGTATTTGGTCCCATATATCACAAGCTTGGTGCAATAACTCCATCGAGCTTATGACTCTACAAACCTGTTGAATGCATTTGCAGTTTGTTTTGTTTGTGTTTCAGATGATGTTGTGCCCAATAGAAATTAATGGTAAATAATGTACTGTGTCATTTTGGAGTCACTTTTATTCTAAATAAGAATCAAACAGTTCTGAACACTTCTACGTTAATGTGGATGCTACCATGATTATGGATAATGACGAATAAACTGTGAATGATGGTGAGTGACAAAGTTACAGAGGCACAAAGACCTCTGTAAAGTTATCTGTAATCATGGTAGCGTCCCACGTTAATGTGTTCAGAAACATATTCTATTGTTATTTACAATAAAAGTGATTACAAAATGGCACAATACATTATTTACCATTCATTTCTATTGGGCACAACATATTCGGAAACAACCAAAACAAACAGCAAATGCATCCAACAAGTTTGTAGAGTCAAAACTTAATGCAGTCATTGTGTGCTAGGAATATGGGACCAAATACTAAACTTTTGACTACTTTAATACACATATAATTGAATTTGTCAAAATACTTATGACACCTTCAAATGGGGGGACTAGATACATAAAGTGTACGTAAAACAGATATGTATGAAAATCCCATTAAATAAAAAGTGACATATGAAACATTTGATCTCAAATCCAGTTCTGCCTGCGGCTATGGAACCCTGACCTGTTCACCGGACGTGCTACCTGTCCCAGACCTGCTGTTTTCAACTCTCTAAAGACAGCAGGAGCGGTAGAGATACTCTCAATGATCGGCTATGAAAAGCCAACTGACATTTACTTTTGAGGTGCTGACTTTTTGCACCCTCGACAACTACTGTGATTATTATTATTTGACCATGCTGGTCATTTATGAACATTTGAACATCTTGGCCATGTTCTGTTATAATCTCCACCTGGCACAGCCAGAAGAGGACTGGCCACCCCTCGTAGCCTGGTTCCTCTAGGTTTCTTCCTAGGTTTTGGCCTT